>NC_141034.1:37900000-38057500 GCF_052040795.2 Danio rerio
TTTAAAGCCAAGTATTGGATTGTATTTATGCAACCATGTAAAAAAATAAGACTGAAAAGCCAATAAAATAACAGATTATTCCAAGATAATCTCAAGATTTGGAAAGAAAACTCAATTTCTTTTTTCCAAATATTTGTTTCTTAAAATCTCCATCACAAGTGTCATTATTGCATTGTTAACAATTCCAAGCTCCACTAAAGAAAAACAGATTTGCACAAGACCTCTTGCCTCGATTTTTGTTTAAAACCTGTCAAGCAGTCTTCTGAAAATTTAAACCACTAAAAACAGATTAAAACTCACAGTTCAAAAAGACTTTTCTCTTTAAAAGCCTTCTGGACATATAAATTGGTTGCACTCTCGAAGGTTTTCAGAATCCGGGCAAGGTTAATGCACACATATACAGTTGCGCAGAAGGCAAAATTGATCTTTTCAGACCTTGAATACGTCTGACCTTAAAACCATGGCATGATGCATATTCTTTATGACATCCAGACCGCTCTGAAACACATGTAGTTGTGACCATTCCCTGATTTGTGTGCAGCTACGGTGCACCTGGATCTGTGAGCGGCCGGCACACAGCGAGCGTGTGATAAATGACTCCATGATCGTGCACATTTAACAACCTCCTGAATTAGGTAAAAATCAAAAGCCCATGAGTGGAAGCATGTTTGTAATACAGCAAGCTTCTAGAAACATCAACATGTTGAGCCTGGGTTAGAGAGCAAGGGCCTGATTACGTCTCAATTGGGCCTGTGTGAAAATTGTATCCCATTATAGCAGCTGTCAGAATAATGCACTTCTGAATTTATCATATTCTGGGTTCTGCAGAGTGTCGAAACTTGAGACGAAAACAAAATTTAGCCTTAAAAACACAGCATATCCATACTAGTGCGGTCTGAGTGACGCAGTCCTCGGTCTATAATCAACGCCTGGAAGGAAGCAGATGACATGATTGCCTGTTGAGAAGCTGACGTTACTAATTAAATGCGGAAAAGTGATGACTCCCCTCATCCTCGCTGAGTTATCATGCTCCATGTTGGCTTTAGCCTTGACGCAGGTCCTTGCTTCTTCCTCCTGATAACTGCCAGAAAGGGGTTTTAGGAGAAAAAAGGAAGGAAGGCCAGAGACACTATCACCTCCTAGGCTGTTGTGGTTTTAGCTTGTGATGCAATTGTGAACGAGAAAGAGACTTTGGATGGAGAGGAATAATTATGCAGGATGTTTTGGTTTTGTAGTATGGTGCATCCAAAAACTTTCTCATGTTATTGCAAACCTGTACGGCTTACTTTCTTCTGTAGAACACAAATATTGAAGAATATTGTGATTCACAAAACATCTCACTTACTGTACTTACTGTAAATCATGAAATATTGATATTGAATAAAGATGTCGGACAAGGCTAGTCTAAACCTGAAACATTTGCATAACATTCATAAAGATAAAAGCATCAGAAATGCATGATTGTGGCTGATCAGTAAATTTTTGTAAGTTTTGTAAATTATCCAATATATTAGTGTTGACACGATACTGAATTTTGATACCAATTGATACTGGAATTTTAAAAACGTCCATTTGCTGTTAACATTTAAGTGCCGTTGAATGCGTTCTTAAAACAGATGATTTGTCATTGTGTTCACATGCTCAACACAAATGACTCTGATTGGCCGTGAAGCTCATCAGTTCACCGTTGTTTAATGAGTGCAGTCACAGATGCAGACACTGGAGCAGTTGAAAGCCGCGAAGATCAGATAGTGTTTTTATGAGCTGACATCTGAACGATCCGCTGATAAATCGATTGATCTTTGCGGTTTTAAACCGCTCCAGTGTCTCTGTATCTGTGTTACAGTGGTAAACTCATGAGCTTCATGGTCAATCACAGTAATTTCTGTGGAGCATGTGAACACAATGGCAAATCAGCGGTGTTTAGGAAAGTGCTCAATAACACTTAAATGTTAGCGGGAAATGGACGTTTTTTTTAAATTTCAGAAGCCATTGGTATCAAAACTCATTATCGTGAACACTACAATTTACACTACCTGGCAAAAGTCTTGTCTCCTATCTAAGTTTTAGAAACAACAAATTATAACTTGACTTCTAGTTGATCATTTGATATCAGAAGTGGCTTATATGGAAGGCAAATGTCTCTAGATACCTCTGACTTTGCTTAGACAAAAGCCGTGTCACTCAACAGAAATAATGTACAGTATAAAACATAAAGTCATGGTGCAGTGGAAAAAAATTAATATTGTGTATATGTAATAATTAAAGCCATCTGGAATGGCAAAGGAAGCGTTCTTGCAGGACTCCCAGTGTTAATTAAGATTCTTTGGATACATCTTAAATGCCTCCTCCTTCATCTTACCCCAGGCATGCTCAGTAATGTTCATGTCTGGTGCCTGGGCTGGCCAGTCCTGCAGCACCTTGACCTTCTTTGCTTGCTGGAACTTTGAAGTGGAGGCTGAAGTATGAGGAGTCTCCTGTGGTTTGTAATGTAATGGGCAGCACAAATGTCTTGATACCTCAGGCTGTTGATGTTGCCATTCACTCTGCAGATCTCTAACATGCCCCTATACTGAATGTAACCCCAACCCATGACTATTCCTTCACCAAACCTACCTTCTGCCACTTTTCCAAATGATCAAGTAGAAGTCAAGTTATTATATGTTGCTCTTACAACAGGGATCGACGACAAGACGTTTGCCAGGCAGCGTATATGCTGCAGATTTTCTTTATAAAGATACATCTTATTTTTTTAAAGATTTCTGTAAAAGTGAAACAATGGCTGAAATCTTTACAGCAGCATGAACAAGTACAGTATGATTCATTTCAGGTTGGTAAGGTCTACATTTTCCTTTAGTATGCAGATTGATTTACATTTTATGTCTGTTGAATTATCATGTTTTTATTTTGTACATTTTATTTATTTTTATCATGTAAAGCCTAACCAGGGATGAGGGCTTCAAATTAGCTTTATGCTACAGTATATGCACTATGTAAGCAGCATTGGTTGTCTCTGTATAACAATGTCAAGTGTATTTTTCCTGTTGAATATACAAACAAATAAAAATAAGACTATGCCAAGCATTTTGTTCTTGGGACAACAAAGAGAAGTATATTTAAGTTGGTATATGGAAGTATATTTATTTTATTTAGAAAACTAGCATATTTTTGAATGCTGCTATTAAATCACTATTAATCAAGTGTGTGTTATTCCCTTATTATCACAATTACAGTGAGCAGACAAAAGGTCCAGAGTTCCTTTTAAATGTGCTATTTGCATTTGGAATGTGTTAATCTCAACTCTCAAAATGACATCCAAAGAGTTGTAACTATCGGTCAAGCAAGCCATTATTAGGCTGAAAAACAAAACAAACCCATTAAAGATAGCAAAAACATAAGGTGTGGTCAAAATAACTGTTTGGAACATTTTTAAAAAGGAGAACACACCAGTGAGCTCAGCAACACCAAAAGACCTGGACAACCATGGAAAACAACTGTGGTGGACGACCAAAGATTTCTTTCCCTGGTGAAGAAAACTCCCTTCACAAAAGTTAGCCAGATCAAGAACACTCTCCAGGAGGTAGGTGTATGTTTGTCAAAAACCCCTTTCACACATACAGACCTTTCCGGAAAATTACCGGCAATTTTCCAGAAAGGTTGTATGTGTGAACAGGCCCTTTTTGAAAATACCGGTAAATTCGTTCTGGCTATTTTCCGGAAAGAGAAGTTGTAAGATTACCGGTAATTTGCTGGAATGCTGCGCTGTGTGAATGCAGAAGGAAGATTACCGGAAAGAGCGCGTCCACGTCTAGAACGTGCTGACGTGAGACACCTGCTTTAGCCAATCAGAACAGTGGGACGCATTCACGTGCGCGCGGTTTATGAGAATAAAAGCCTTTGAATATTTTTCCAGACACCTTTAGCTGCTAGATGTTGGTCAGATAACATTTCTATGTTCCTTCTTAATGCTAACTGTGTAAATAATTATCGATAAAATGTTTATGATAATCCATTGTTTGTTTACCTTCAAGCTTTGCGTGTGCCCGTGAGCGTCCATAGCGCCAGCACACACACATATCATGAACATCTCGACATGCGAACGTGTTTCTCTATGTTTTCAATGGAGTTTTACTCAATACTGATCCATCCGAAGAGTTTGTAATGTAGTCAAATGTTTACAAACACAAGCGCAGCCGTTTAGAGGTCATTTCTGGTTAATGATGTCAGAATTTAATGGCATTTTGCGATGGATGTGTGAATGCTCTTTTTCTGAAAAATTCCGTAACGTCCTCGCCTGTGTGAACAGCGCTTTTTTGAATATACCGGTAAAGTCGTTCCGGAAATTTTCCGGATATTTACCGGTATCACTGTGTGAAAGGCGCTAAAGTCAACACTCAAGAAAAGACTACACCAGAGTGAATACTGAGCGTTCACCACAAGATGTACACCATTGGTGAGCTTTAAAAACAAGAAGGCCAGATTAGAGTTCTAAAAAGCCTTCACAGTGCTGGAACAACATCCTAGGGAGAGATGAGATCAAGATCAACTTGTACCAGAGTGATGGGAAGAGAAGAGTATGGATAATGAAAGAAACTGCTTATGATCCTAAGCAGTGAAGCGTAGTGATAGTAGTGACATGGCGTGGGCATGAATGGCTGTCAATGGAACTGGTTCTCTCAATTTATTGATGATGTGACTGCTAACAAAACAGCAGGATGAATTCTGAAGTGATTCAGGCATTATTTTCTGCTCATATTAAGTCAAATGCTTTAGATGTCATTGGACGATGCTTCACAGTGCAGATGGACAATGACCCAAAGCATATTGCAAAAGCAACCAAAGAGTTTTTGAACGGACAGAAGTGAAATGTTATGCAATGGCCAAGTCAATCACCTGACTTGAATCCGATTGAGCATTTCACTTGCTGAAGACAAAACTGAAGGGAAAATGCCCCAAGAACAAGCAGGAACTGAAGACAGTATCTGTAGAGGTCTGGCAGAGCACTATCAGGAATGAAACCCAGCATCTGGTGATGTCTTTGTGATCCAGACTTCAGGCTGTAATTGACTGCAAAGGATTTGCAAACAAGTATTAAAAAGTGTAAGTTTGATTTATGATTTAGTCCTTCCAATTACTTTGGTCCCTTGACAAGTGGGAGGCACAAATACAAACCATTGAAATTCCTATAGCGTTCACTTGATTTGGATGTAAATAACCTCAAATGAAAGCTGACAGTCTGCAGTTAAAGCACAGCTTGTTCGTTTTATTTCAAATACATTGTCTTTGTGTATAGAGCCAAAAATGTTAAAATAGTGTCAATGTCCAAATATTTTTGGTATATGGCTAGATCATATCACTTTCAACACTGAGTGTAAAAAATACAAAGAGTGCATGTACATGATGCAGTGAAGTTAGCCAATCACAGAAATAGCTGTTTACATTAATTCATACAAGCGGTAATGTCACTTAAAATTGGATGTTTTTTATTAAGAGAAAAAATTATTTTTACAAATATACATTTTTTTGTTAAAAAAAAAATAATTACAGACTTTACACTAAGTTCAAGAACCACAGAAAAAAACTTTTTGGAACAAGTTGTTCTCAGATGACTTTACAGGCCAAACACATATAACTCATCAACTGTTTAAGAGTTTTCCCGTGGTCTGTATAATCTTTAATGAATCAGAGTGTATTTACACAAAAAGGTCAGCGATATTCCTCTAAGCACTCCACAGCTCTAGAGTGGTATCGAGAGGCTTGACATTAATCCTAAGGGTAATGTGGGCCTTCCTGTGGCTAATGAAATCTGAAGCCTGAAAATGGCCGCACCTAATGACACTCTCTGACAGTTTTTGAATTAAACAGCCATGGCTGCTGGGATCAATCTAAATAGCACACAGATGGCCAACACTATTTTTCTCTCCTTTTCTACCCCTTAAGCACTTGCATATGGGATCTCATTTACTATCTGAAAAACACTGCTCAAAAAAAAAAAAAAAAAAAAAAAAAAAAAAAAAAAAATATATATATATATATATATATATATATATATATATATATATATATATATATATATATATATTCTGGAGTGTTTTTTGTCTGTTGCTTTCACTTGGCTATTAATAATTTATTCTTAAAAGATATTGACAGAGCTTCATAGATGATTGCTCATCAAAATGAATAGCACGGTCACCTCATAGCAAGAAGGTCGCTGGTTTAAGTCCCAGCTAGACTAGGAGGACTTTCTCTGTGGAGTTTATATGTTCTTTCCGTGTCTGCATTGGATTTTCCCTGGGTGCTCCAGTTTCCTCTACAATCCAAAAAAATGCAGTATAGGTGATTGGATAAACTAAATTGGTGAGTGTATGAGTGTGAATGAAAATGTGTACAGATGTTTCCCAGCCCGGTGCTGGGTTGTCTCAGAAAAGGAATCTATTGATAGATCATATGCTAAAATAATTGATCATTCTGCTGTGGTGACCACGGATAAAGCAGGTAATAAGACAAAGAAACTGAGTGAGTCTTATAATTTACTCATTGTCCCAGCTTTTTTTATTTTGAGTCAAGGGGCTCCAATTTTGCTCAAATAAAGTTTTGGGATTTGGACAAGGACACTGTATCCCTGTACATTGTATCAATTTAAAAGAAATTACAGGATTTTAGAGGAAAAAGTAAAAAAAAGTCTTATCTGAAACCGAATTAAATAATTAATAATTTTCTTATTGAAAAATAATCGTTTTTTTACCCAGATTCTTGAATCTGATTGGCTGATAGCCGTGCAATATTTTGTCAGTAACAGCACTCGTCCAGCCTCATTCACCATCCACCCTTGTGTATTACTCAATCCACACACAGCAACAAGCAGAGGACCCTACAGTTTGAAAAATATTGATGCTGTTGGACAACAGAATTTACTTCTGTGTTTTTTTTTAGTCGAGAATGGAGTTGTTTAAATTGCAACTTTGCAGTTTGGTTATAAGGATAGTGCCTATTTTAAAATTTTTTATCCATTTGCCTGTCATTGAGCAGACCAAAGATGGTTGACATTGTCCATCCACATAATGGTGAAAGAGACCGCATAATAAGCCCTTAAAGAAGAAAAAATACAGCGTAATTTTAAACTACAGCTGATCAAATCATTATTAAACAGATAAATTACTTTCTAAGTTAATCACTTTCTTTGGTATGTAATACCATAGTAATTGTAATGTGTTGTGTGAGATGGGACTCATCTTAGTCTTAAACCCTAATGAGTCTACTTTTTTCGCTATTGCAAACTAGTTCAATAAACAGAAAAAAAGAAGAAATCCGTGCATGTGTTTAGCGTTTTTCCTTATCACAAACACAACAGTAAACTGGTAGTGTTGGCATTGCTTTGGCTTTTTCGGGGTTAATTATTGTGATCTCCCGATTGCAACAGAAAAATACTGGGAAATTTCTGTAGACTGATGGCATTTTTTGCCGTTCATTTCATGCCTTATAATCTTAAAATGTGAGCAAAATCACCTGTTATGTCATCACTTTAGACCAGGGGTGGGCAAATTTGGTCCTGGAGGGCCAATGTCTTGCATAGTTTAACTCCAACACTAATCACACACCTGAACATGCTAATCAATGTCTTCAAGATCACTAGAAACCTTTGAGCAGGTGTGTTTGATTAGAGTTGGAGCTAAACTGTGCAGGAGACTGGCACTCCAGGGCCAAGTTTGCCTACCTCTGCTTTAGACATTATGCAGGAGAATCATTCAAACACTAGCTCTAAAGTGACGTTGTTGAATTAGCAACGGTCCCTGCTGTTCCGATGTCAGCTGCAGATGTGAATGGCGGAAGAAAGTAGTTCCTCTTACAAAATAATTGAGACTCTAATTACCTACGACAGACACACACTTCGGGAAATTGGCTCCCTCGTTGCACATCGAAGATCGGACTTTGAGTTCTTTAACGACGCTCTGTTTACAAACACAGCAACAGACCCTTGTGTTTGGGTCACACAACCGAAGCGACAAAGGAAACACAGCCGGAAAAGAGGAAAGAGAGCCTCGTTAGACTGAGACGCCGTGGATTTCGACCTCCGCTCCCCACCATTATGCTAGCTAACGTTCAGTCACTGGACAACAAACTTTGCGAGTTACGGGCGCGCATTTCCTTCCAACGAGAAACAAGAAACTGCTGCATTATCTGCCTTACAGAAACCTAGCTATCTGCGGAGGTACCAGACACAGCTGTTGAACTTTCGGGGTTCTCCATGCACGGCGCGGATAGAACAAAAGAATTTACAGTTAAAAACAAAGGAGGAGGTGTGTGTTTCTTTATTAACAACTCATGGTATGATGAGAGAAACATACACCCAGTTAGATCATTTTGTTCTCCTGATCTGGAATATCTTATGCTTCGGTGTCGGCCCTACTGGTTACCCAAGGGAGTTCACAGCTGTGATAATTATGGCTGTGTACAATTACCCTCAAGCCAACACAGAGCAGGCGCTCAGGGAACTGTACGGGAGCATAAGCGAGCAGGAAACCGCACACCCGGAGGCCACGTTTATTGTTACAGGGGACTTTAACAACACCAATTTCAGGAAAATCGCTCCAAAATACTATCAACACATCCCTGTAAACGCGGGGAGACCGGATTTTGGACCATTGCTATTCCCGTTCTGGGATGCACACAAATCCCTCCCCCGCCCACCATTTGGCAAATCAGATCACTCTTCTGTTCTGCTCTTGGAAACTGAGAACGGGAACCACCCACCCTCAGGGCGTTTCAGAGCTGGACGGACCAGTCGGATTACATACTTCAAGACTGTTTTGATCACGTGGATTGGGATATGTTCCGGGCAGCATGTGATTACGACATTGAAACGTACACAAACACAGTCATGTGCTACATCAGGAAATGCATAGAAGACGTTGTCCCAACCAAGGATCAATGGCGAAGTTTGAACAGCCCTATCAGTGCGAGATTCCACCTATAAATCCAGAAATGCTAAGGAACAAAAACAAGCAAATTACAATCTCAGGAAAACCATCAAAGCAGCAAAACGTCAATACAGAGACAAGGTAGAGGGACAATTTAACACCAATAACGCAAGGAGCATGTGGCAGGGACTTAATTACATAACGGAACTTAAAAGTAACAAATCTGCCACTGTAAACATTGCTGTGTCTCTGCCAGACAAGCTTAACTCGTTCTACGCCCGCTTTGAAGCCCAGGACAGCGCGCGCACACTGCGCGCCCCCGCGGCCGATACCGAAACTGCCAGCACACTCTCTGTTGCTGTAGCGGATGTAAGGAGATCTTTTCGTTGCGCGAACATCCAGAAAGCGATGGGCCCAGATGGCATTCCTGGACGTGTACTTGCACACCAGCTAGGGGGGGTTTTCACAGACATCTTTAACCTCTCGCTTTCTCAAGTCTGTGGTTCTCACATGCTTTAAGACAGCTACTATTGTGCCCATAACAAAATCAGCTAAAACCATGCTTAAATGACTGGCGTCCGATTGCTTTGACACCCATCTTCAGCAAGTGCTTTGAGAAGCTGATTAAAAAGCACATGTTTGTGGACTACAGCTCAGCATTCAACATCATAGTGCCTGCCAAGCTGGTGGTGAAGCTCCAGGCTCTGGGTCTTCACAGCTCATTGTGCAACTGGATCCTGGACTTCCTGTCAGGCAGACGCCAGGAGGTCAGAATGAACAACATTACCTCGTCCACACTGATCCTCAACACTGGTGCTCCACAGGGCTGTATTCTCAGCCCACTTCTGTACTCTCTGTACACACATGACTGCCAAACACAGCTCCAACATCATCATTAAATTTGCTGATGACACTATTCTCTTCTTCTTAACGCGTCACAGGAGGTTTGGAATAAGCCCCCACATCCTCAGCTCGTTCTACACCTGCACTGTGGAGAGCATCCTGTCTGGCTGTATCACCACCTGGTATGGAAATAGCACCAGCAGCAATCGCAAAGGCCTACATAGGATTGTGCAAACTGCTGGACGCCTAGTAGGAGGTGAGCTTCACTCCCTCCAGGACATTTACACCAGGCGGTGCATGAGGAAAGCTAAGAGAATTAGACTTTAAAGCCATAGACTTTAACCAATCTATACTGCGTACAACTATGTGGATGCCTATTCATTGTACATATCGCTGTCAATTTCACATTGTCATTGTATTTGCACTGTCTGTATTTTGCACTGTAGTTGTATTTGTTGTATTTTGTACTGTCGGGAGCCAGCACCTACGCTTTTCACTCATCATAGCGCACGTGCTGCTGATTATGTGACAATAAAAGTGATTTGATTTGAAACGCAATATTACACAAGTAGCAGTGCATTGCAAGCAATGTGCTTGTATGGGAACTGGTGGGAAAAAAAAGTTACACTTGTAACAAAATTGCCTTCATTAAAACTCCTCCATTAAAACAAAAAAGTCACTGTAAGAAATGCTGGGTTCCTCACAATTCTTTTCAGGTTGTCCCAAATCAATTAAGTTAATTTTGTTAATGTATATACGAAGAGTTAAGAAGCAAAAACCTCTAAATGCTATCTGAACTCTTCATTTATGGAGTTTAATTTATATATATATGGAGGCATTTTTGTTCCAAGTGTAACAGTTTTTTGTACTTTTATGTAAAAGAGATTTAGTCACCTGTGTGACTAAATTATATTGGATACATACACAAATAATTCCCACTTTATCTTCATGCACAAAAAAATATGCATTATACGACATAAAACACTGCCAAAAAAAAATCAACACAAAATTTTAGAAATACTTACAGTTAAAATATTCTATTCAGCCTGAGTATACTAACAAAATCAACAGAAGAGATATTAATAACACAATACTCTCTTGAGTAATGGTGTTGATGATTCTCAGATGCCTTTTCTCTAAAAACTAACACTCTGCTCAACTGAAAAAAAAAAAAAAACAATGCAACACCTCTTTTACAAATAAAGCAAGCAAAATGAACCTCTGTCTGAAATTAAACATTCTTTAAAATGTTCAAGGGGAGATTAAAACCGCACAAGTAGTCCAGGATTCAAGCAAGTTATGATTTTAAATAAATATTACAATTTAAGTGAAATGTTATGCAGGTTCATCCTCTTATACGACTATACTAGGCTATATCAGATTGCAAATTATGTGTTCATAAATAGATTCAATTTCTCATCACAGAAGCTTCTTCTCGCTCAAATAATTCAATTTGCCAACTGTTAGCAAGCTGGACTGGGAGAAGTCTCTGCTTGAGATATTTCATATATTTGTGCCATCATTAATCAACATCAGCTGGAAGTTTTTTTTAAGTCCATACTTGACATCTAAAACAAACAAGACATTCTCTTGTTCAACAGAATAAAAATGAGTTTTTGGCAATTCACTGAAGGATACCGGAAACACTCACCAAGAAGAACTCTGCTCTAATAGTTCTTCTCTTGGGGAGGTTTTCCACTAGATGTTGAAAATAACTTCAGCGATTTACAGACATTCAGGCCCAAGAGTATCCGTGAGGTCAGCTTGTGATGTAAGGTGATGAGGCCTGACTCAGTCAGTGGTTCAACTCATCCCAAAGGTGTTCCAGCTGAATTCTTAACCCAGGCTCATTAGAAATACATGCTTTTTATTTTAGCAAAACATAAAATACTTTTCTGCGGGTATTTTTTGTTGCACGTTTCAGATGGCAAATCCACTAGAGGGTGCTGTCTACATTTTAGCAAAATTTTAAATTCGTTACTCAGGGTATGTTTTGTGCACGTTTCTTGTACATGTCCATGAGAAGGAGGCGCTTTTCAATCAGATCACCTAGCGAACCCCTAATTAACCCTTTCCTACAAAAGGAAAATTTTTCAAGTGATCTACAGCCAATTGAAGAACAGAGATGCAACATCTCATTTCCATAATGACCAACGCATCACATGAAGCAAAGAAAATTAGGTCATAAACAAGCAGAGCCAATGTTAAACAGGTGTGAATAACTTTTTTGGTGCATTAAAGGCACAGTTCATCCAAAAATGAAAATCCTGGATAACACTTTATTTTGATAGTCCATTTGTTTGAGTATTAGTAGAATATATGCTGATACTGCTCTTTCAACAGACATTTAACTGACTATAAGAAAATTTGCAATTACATGTTAACTTACGCTAACCCTAACCCAAACCTAACAGTCTACTTATAGTATAATCTCATGAGAATTAGTTGGCAGGTAGATGCAATGCAACTTAAATTCAACAAACGGACCATCAAAATAAACTGTGACTAAATCTTGTCATTTTTTTTAGGCCGAACTCACACTATGTACAGTTGCCTCGAACCAGGCCAAAGCACGCTTAGCCCCTATCCTATCTCCCCTGACGGCCCGCACTCACATTACAATCGGGCCTGGCCACGCTTACGCCTTCGATGATGCGCTGGTGGTCAGAAGCGCTCTCGCTCAGCACAGTGGTGATTTCTTCAGTTATATCGTTTAGTATGCAGTGACACGCAGTCAGATATTTCGTCGAACAGATTAACCACATTTTCATAAAGCCATCGTGCTGAAGGCGCGCAGCTGTCGTGCAGTGAAGGGCTTGCGTCTTAAATAAACTACGGCAGTTTGCGTTCACTAAACAGTAAGAATGATTAATAAATCCATATGAAACAGTCCCTTAAGTCACGTCTCGCTTTCACTTTCGGGCTTTGGCGCGTTTTGCACTCACACACAAGCGCATCGCACCAGAGCCCAAGTGAACCGCCTTCTTCCAACAGGGCCAGCCTTGTGAGCCGTGCCTGAGCCCGATTCAGCGCACACACACTTCTCAAACAATCTGGGAAACGGGTCTGGGCACGGTTCGGATAGCATAGTGTGAGTAGGCCCTTACTCACCCTTGACTTGTTAAAGACCAGTTTTTTTTTTTTTTTTCATTTATTCACTACATCTTAAATAAATCCTGACAGCTGTGATGAAGTGCTAAGGGCAATGTCTACTAAATGTTTAAAGTAGCACAGCAACTTGTAAAGTAACTTAATCATGCAGACTGATTTACTAGGGTTTAGATTAGTCAATTTTATATACTTGTGCTTTGATGGGAATGACAGGCAATGTGGTTTAATCAGCATACTGATTACAAAGAAAAATTATATTTCAATTTTAATTGCTCGTGTAGATTGTATTGGTCATTGTGGACAAAAAAACGCTTTATTAAATTTGTGCACAAAACTTTCTCTCGAATGCTAATTAGCCCTGTAAAGTAAATCTGGCCCAAAGTGTCTCTTTAAAGCTTCTGCTAAAGGACTAAATGTAAATCCCAACTTAACAATCCAATGACAGTGCCAAAGAACCCAATCTTTATCAGATGACAGACATGATCGCCACAGTTATATCTCCCAGATAGACAGCTCCACTCTTATGCTTATAAATCCCACATTTAAAAGCTGTTTTAGCCTCCCTCTAATCGCTGAGATCTAAGAAGCTTTACTTGACATATTTGGCAGCCAGGCCAAGATGATGATACGCTGTTAGTACCTCCTGTTGGCTCAGACTATTTTGGCAGCTCTTAATGTGATCATCAGTGTTGGGAATGTGCTCCCATTTTCAAGCCACTCAGCACTCACTAAATGTCCAATAGTGGTTGGGGCAGAGAGTGTTATGTCAGGTTGCCTTGGTCAGATGCTTCAGGGTCAGTAGGGTTGGTGTCCAGTTCCATAGTGCCTCAGGAAAACCTAAGGACACTATCACTTAGACCAGGGCAGAGTTATGTGATGATTCACTCAATACACATACCATGAGGCAGGGACACACCAAGCTGACAGTCAGCTGTAGGGCAGCATTAGGTTGTCTGTCAGCATCTGTCATGCAAGCTTGTTTTGTGTGTTCCACAAGTTGCCTCTTGTTGGGTTAACATCAGAGGGAGTTTGGATCACCCATTGGTGAAAGAGAACGTTCTGATTGACTAACAGTGGCGTAGCGGACGGGCCCGCAGGGCATGCACCGCGGGGAGGGGCCCGCGTGATTAGGGGGCCCCACGTCGTCACGATTTTCAATAATTGTAAATCCGGCAACCGCAATAATCAAACTCTTGGGAACAACTGTGGTCGGAAGCAAAGTTCAGAGGTCTGTGTTCTCTGAACACCTCTCAAGCAGTGGACTACTTCATTCTGATAACTTGCCGCCGAACCGCGTTATAGCTCATATCATAAAGTTGACTTGATTTCAACTATCCTCGACGCTCACACCGGAGAAGACGCGCTGCGCTGTTTCTCAGTGATTCCTGCAGGGGGGCCTCCGCATTTTGCGCTATGCCACTGTTGACTAATCAGCTATGAATTAGAAGGTAAGAACAGAATCTGAAGTTATTAGACCAAACAAATGACGAGGGAACATAAAAATATGCAGGCTGTCATTTCATTGTATTTATTAAATATTTGCAAACTATATGAATTGTGGCTCTGTGGTAATGAGAAGTACTGTGAAAAATGGTATGTAAATGCTGCTTTTTACAATTTGTACTGTATGTGTGCAGCACTAGTTCCAAATGACAATACAGACTACTGCCACCTGCAGATATGAAAAAAATACATCCTCTCATGCAGACATATTCTCATTTCAGTAGGCTGTTGTCTATTTGTTGTGTTCACGTGCAGATTTTTTGGTGACAACAGTCAGTTTTTTCATCGCTAGTGCTTTGTGGTCAGCTTGGATTATCTAAGGCTTTATTCAAATTTGTCTGGTTTGCACTAGCATAGGCAAGGCAAGTTTATTTATATAGCAAATTTCATACACAGAGCCATTCAAAGTGATTTACACACAAATACTTTTGAAATCCAAATCCTCTAAAGCAGTGGTTCTCAAACTTTTTTTATCAAGTACCACCTCAGAAAAAAATTGTCTCTTCAAGTACCACCATAATGAGCAGTATTGAAATACAGCAGCGTAATAAGCCAAGTAAAGAAGCTACAGCTCTGCAGTTCTAAAACATGGCAGATTAATTTCTATTATTATGAATATTTATTATTGTCAGCTATTATAAACATTGTAAATAGTCCGAGTGTTAACACTGTACTGTTCTTATATGTAAAAAAAAAAAAAAGCAAAAAAAAAAAAACTAAAACGTCAACATTTAAATTAAAATGTGCTTTTTAAAGTAAAAAATGGTATGTTCTTAAAAAGTAAAAAGAAAAGTGCTGTGCTTAAATGTAAAGTGTTAACATATAGTAGCCAATTCATCAACACCTGGAAATGTTGCCTGGACCACAGAAATATAGGCTATATGTCATTTAATAAATATTATTATTATGTCATATTCATATATAAATCATTTTTGATACCTTTTGAAATATATGTTGCATATACATATGACACATTTGATATCTCTGCGTACCACTAGTGGTACACGTACCACAGTTTGAGAACCACTGCTCTAAAGGATTGATAGAATGAATTAATTAGGGCAACTGGAACCGGGAGCACTTCCCAAAAGATTGATGAATGGATTTGCTCTTTAGTGTTTGGACTTTTACAGTGAAATTTAAACCAAACTGAACTGAACTTCAACTCTGAAAACTAAACTGAAAGTTTCAATCTACTAGAACTTCTATGTCAAGCTGCTTTGACACAGTCTACACTGTAAAAGCGCTATAGAATTAAGATGAGTTGAATTTAATAAAATATTCTGTAAAGGAGCCCATACAGTACTTATGTGACTGTCTGGGGTTCAGATTCAATCGAGATCATGTGGAGGCTATAAGTGGACATGTTATTATCAACTGGACCAATGTCAGAGTGTCAATTCTGCAATATGTTGAATCAAAGGAGAGCATATTATCTTTGGCCGGGCACAATAATGCATTCAGGTCAATTATTGGATAGCATGAACACCAACTGAAAATATTTGCACACATTAGAAGAAATATTAACATATTCAGTTGAGTCACACCCTTGCAGTTGAGTGTCCATGTGTATGTCATTAATCTGAAGGATCTTAGGCGTTCCCTTACATCATTACTAACAATTACAAAGCAAAGCGTCCAGTGGGTGTGGGGATATGAATTCATAGGTTTGCTCAAAGATGCATGATCATGTGACCATATTAAATATGGTGTCGTAAAGGAGAACGAGTTAAACACTTTCCTAATTCTCTTTTAATGCCTAACTCAAATGTAAAGGTCAATGTGGAATAAAAATGGACTCTATTTAATGTCTTTTTTCATAAGTGCAGGTTAATGTATGGAAATGAAAAGGAACTTTTAATTGACATAATCTTCTAATAAAATGCAAAAAGTGTTTCCACATTGCAAATCACATTTTTCTATTACGCACTTATAGTAAATGAACCCTCCTTTGATTATATGTAAAGAATATTATATGCAAGTGTCTCCTGTAGTTTCAAGTTTCAAGTCATTTGTCATTTGACCTCAATTATTGCATTTTATTTAACAAGTGCTCTAAACTGTACTATATTTTTAAACTTGAATATATTATCTGTACAATGCAGACAAATAGGTAAAACCTAGGACATCATCAAAGTATAAAGATTTAAAATGATAATTCATTTCTATTTTGGGGTTGCACTGTGATCCTTAAAAAAGTCTTTTAATAAGAAATAAAAATTTTCTAACTTTAGATATGTTTTTAGTATATGAACTATTGTTGCACTAAATGACATTTAAGAGAGTGCTTTTTAAGTAAACATCACATACAAATGCAAATAACATATACATGCTTAGCACACAATGCTGATCTTCTGAATGTATAATTTAGGGCTGGGCTGATAAAACAGTATCTGTATTTATTGACAGAACACCATTGTCAATAACGACAAAAAAAGTATGAAGTTTCAATTTGAAGTGCTATAGTTTTATTAAAATGTGTCTGCTCAGCGAGCGCCTTGGAATAAATAAATAAACCAGTAAGCCTAAGGTTATGTCTAAACAAGGCACAAAGCTTGCGAAAGCAAATAGGAAGTGGCGCACACATGGTGTTCAAGCAATGCGTACATGACGCGCTAACATCTTCCAGGCGCACTTACTTGAAAACATATTAACTTCCCAGAATGCTGCATGCACACTGTGATTTATGCAAGTAGAACTAATTTATCTGCTTCATGCTTTTTATGGAATATACACAGACTAACTACCTCAGACAAACACAGAGCACCCAAACACTGCAGTGGTTTTTAATTATCTCCATAAATAAAAGTGTATCGGAGCTGGAGCAATGGTTTGTCTGTTTGTCATCCTCTGAGAAAATGGCTGATCGTCACCTATTTATGGGAGACGCCAGAGGAGCGCGAGCTCAAAGCGTATTGAAAATGGTGAAGGAAACCACACGCTGCGCACATTTCACATGCTTTTAGATGCAATTTGTAAACGGACTCTGGTTGGATTTCGTCATCGTAACTTCCGGTCAGAATAACAACGCATGTGAAAATAACTCATGACAAGCAGCAGTGAGGAGACTGAAAATAAAAAAGGATGTAAGGATGTCGCCAGAGTGGCTTTTTGATTTCTTTTTTGTGTATCCCAACCCCTAGCACCCCATCTGAAAGATTTTTTTAGCATAGGGGTAATGTAGTCATTCAACTTCACATTTTGTAATGTTGCAATATGTATTTGAATAATGACAGTCAGTTCCTTTACTTGAAATCTCAGATTTGATTATCATAATGTTTTATTTACAGAGTTTGAAGTTAACTGTATAAGTATTATTCACATCTTGCAGCTGTTGATCTACCTTAAAGTTTGCCTTGATTGTTCGGCGTTTACACTTTACCATTGCACACACTTTGTCACATTTTATTTATTGAGTTTAAAAGTTTTAAACACTTATGCTTATTTTACAATTTTTTAGTTTTTGACTATTAAAACTATTTGCCTTAGTAATGTTGGTATAATAAAGTGGTAAATAAAAAAAATACTAATATTCCTAAATGTATTGTAAAAATATATTTAATAAATATCGATTGCGAATGATATAAAAAATTATATCATGAAATTTTTTTTAATTAATCAAAGAATCCTGAAAAAAGTATATCATGGCGTCCATTGATATTTTAAGGTGCACACCTAATTTACATAAAAAATAAGTGTTTCTTTAGCACAAAGTCAGCATGTTAAAATGAAAACTGAGAACTTGTGACACTTCAGACTGGAGCAATGACAGCTGAAAACTAGACCCTAATCAAATATTAAATAAATATTTTAAACAGATTAATTTAAAAGGCTTATTGCATTTTTATAAATGCAAATAATAATAAAAAACTGTAGTTCCTTCAGGAGTCTGAGGTAAAACAGCTGTGAAAAAGTACTCAAGATTGAAAAGCATAGATAAGAAAAAGTGTGTGAGCAGCTAAATTACCACGAGACAGATGAAAGAGTCCTCAGTACTATTTTAAAATGCTGGTCAGCAGCCTTGAGTTGTGTGCTGACTTGTGTGAAATTGAAAAATCTGCACAAATGTGACACAAACCATTTTCCTGTCGCCCAGGTATCAGTCAAAGCACAAAAAAGTCACTATTGCATGAATTCAACCTGAACGTGAGAAAAAGAGAACAGTTAAAAGTTTGGTGGAATAGCAAACTATTTAAATTCAGAAACACATCAATGGACATTAGAAGAGTTTTTAACATAATCCTCTAAGATTTTGTGCTATGCGGACTTCACCGATTCCCCCACTGAAGGTCTAGTTGCTACGTAACAGAGAAGGGTCAGTGGCACTGTGAAGGGTGAATGGATTCCTCCAGAACAGTCCATTTATCAAGTGCTGCCAACATGCCAAACGCACAAAGGACAACACATCCACCGCTAGATCCTGTTCCTTTTCACCGTTTCTTTCTAACCCCCTTTATTTTAACCTCTATCTTTGTTCCTTAAATCTCCAAAAAGTTCCCAAATACGACTCAAACTACTTCCAAATTCCGCACGAGATGTTTTATGTTGGCTACATGCTGAAACAGGACACCGGGGAATCATTAATATAAAAATCATTTTGAATTTCCATGTTTCATTCCCCACTTAAGGCTCCCCCAATGACTTTGCTAATAGGAACGCTGTACAAACGGAAAAAGATTTCATATCATATGTTCTCCATCGCTAAGAAAGCAGAACAAAACTGTAGCTAATGAGTCCCTGATCATGTGAAAAATGACCCCAACTTGCACTCCCCCCTTTTACAGGTGAAAACCAAAGCACGATGCACAAGAACGATTTATGATATGGATTCAGCGGCCTCTGAGCTGGTCATTAAGCAGTACGGGTCATTAGCCTTTTTTTCTGCCCGTTTCAGCTGATAACAATACACAGCTGGAGTAAAAGCACCAAGAGAACTCTTGCTTTTGACTTTATGCATGACACAAAATAAATTACTTTTATGACTCTGTGTGCTAAGGCTAGGCTACACGGCGAAGTGTGAATTGTTATGTTATTCTTCACAGACAGAGCAAAGAGAATTCATAACAGGGAAGGTGTCAGCGCATCAAAGGCGAATTTCACAGAGATAAGAAACAAAGAGCGGGTTCAAAACACTGCCAGCCTACCATTGCTTTTATAGAGGCTTCTTATTTCCTATTCACTCAAAGCCAAAAGAAGGAATTCACCACATTTCCACACACATCTAGAACCTTCTGACAATGACTTTGAGGGCAGTGAGTGAAACAGCAATCCATCAGTAAAGCCATGGTAAACGTACTGTAGGGTGCAAACGCACTTCTGCCGCTGCTGCTTTTATGGCATATGACCCCATGACTGCACTTGATACATCCGTTTCTTTATTGACTCCTCTTCTCGCCTTTTGTTCACCTTGGCCTGATTGCAACCGAGCAAATAATGACCTCTTCATGAAAATGACTGTAATTTTCCGGCAAAAGTCCCCCGTGCTGGCAGCCTGCCGCAGTAATACACAGAGGAGAGAACAGCAGACATTTAACTGATGTTAATGATGAAATTAAAACTGCAGACCCCTAATGAGGCCAGAAAAAGGATTGGAAGACGTCAACGTGCTATAACACACTCGTTTTGCATAATTAGCACTTTCCTTTGTTGTTTAACAACTCCAGTGCAACAGTTGTTTTGTGCATCCCCTGACTGTAACCTCACATTTTCGGACACGTTCCAGACTAAACATGAAGCACTTAACACCTGGAATATCAGTTATCACACATTAACGGGATGTAAGATCGGCCTGGCAGTGGAAACTGTAAACAGGAGAAATTTACAAGAAGGTATCGCGTGGTCATTAGCACATCATTCATGAAGATGAAGATCATTAGAAATGCTGAAGGAACAGGCATTGTCTGACTTCAAAGTCCATCCAGGAACACCTAAGGCCCGCGTGCCGCTCTTGCTCTTCCTGAAAGCAGTCTCTTATCTCCCGGATTCGCAGACTCTGATCCACAGTCAGGCTGACACTCTACTTTCCAACTCCAAGAACTTACAACCAACATCCATTTAAAACAAGTGGGCCGTTTCTAAACTGCGTGCGATGGTGCGAACTGATGGAAATGCAGATAAGCGGAGAAAAAGGGAAGGCCAGCTCTCGATTTGTTTTGACTACTTTTCATCTTACTGCTACAATAAATGAACTCCGGATCTGGATGAACAGCGTATCTCTTCTTTTAGATCGGCAGAGAGGGAAAAAACTGCTTAAGGAAGGAAGGATTTTGGAAGGAGTGCATGTAGAAGATCAACACCATTAGAAGTCTAAAAGACCATGAGAAAAGTTGGCATGCATCTCCACTGCACACAAAAGTCCACTAAGCGCACGGCTATAAAAGACCCCTGAGATGTATTCATCAGAGCCTTTGAGACACAGACAGCCGGGTGACTTCAAAATCAGTGTTTGCTTTATCTGGCACCTGTGAAACTATCCCAGAGATGCACATCTCTGATTAGATGCTGGCTGTACAGTCAAAGGTGTTGTGAGTTTGTTGTCTTTTAAGGTTTCTGGAGTAAACCTATGACAAGGAGTATGTGGGCTCGAGGCTACATGAAGAACATCTCTTTGTTTAACAAGACAGCTCATTGATAATGTACTGTACAAGGTTTTTCCAAAAATGTATCTCTAGCTGAAGTATGAGCTGACTGTAATGTAGAAATAAAATAAAACAAAGCAAGTCTATTGAACTATTTAATTAAATTCATACATTCCAACTCAATGCAACTGAGTATTCATGCAAAGGTGAAAAAAAAAGATTGTTAAAAGATCTGTACTGAACTGACCCTATTTTAAATATTTATATATATGTTACTGGCAAATGTGTAAATTAAATATTAATTAAAGGCAGCAACACCAAAGCTCCAAAAATACAAATTTTACCCAGTTAAAAGGGATGTGCGTGCTTTTGTACAATTTTTCACTGGCAAATGTTTGAAATCCAGGATTTTAAAGAATGCCCAAAATCGAATGTTAAAGTATGAAACGTTTGCTCCTTTATACATTGAGTATTCATTTTATAGAACAGTGGTCCTCAACCACTGGGTCGCAAACCGGTACTGGTGCGTGGATTAATTGGTACCCAGCCTGAAAGATCTTTTATTTTCAAAAGCCTTTTACTTTGAAAAATAACCCAATTCTCTCGCTTACATCTCGGTCATTTGAGAGCTCAAAAATAATCCTCAAGCAGCAAAATGAGTAACAAACAGACATCTTTGGAAAGTTTCTTTGGTAAAGAAAAAAAGGAACAGCATAGGACACGTGAACTGCCAAAGAATGGATCCCCACCCCATTTGTCAACAGAATAAGGTGTATCCACCATGTCTGTGCAAGAAGACCAACAGCTAGAGATCGCAAATAACAGCGGCCTTTTAAGGGCCGTCCGCATACCGTGTCATTTCTAGAGTTCACGCATGTTTGTTATTTCCAATAGAGGTGCGCTCATGCTTTCCAGATGCACCAAGTTGAATGAATCCCATGAGCGCAGAGCACACCACGAGCCACGTGACCAGAACTGACTGAGCTTATATATACAGACAGGAATATACAGTAAACATTTCAGACTAATTATCTCAGACAAACACAGAACACACAAACACTGCAGTGCTTTGTAATTCTCTGCATAAATAAAGCTTGTATCAGAGTGGCAGCAATGGTTCAGTTTGTCATTCTCTGACAAAATTGATAGTGGCGTAGCAACCTACAACCTATGAAACACCAGTCCCCTTCAGTCCACCCTAGCACTGAAGTTAGCGGTGGCACTTGAGTCGTTTTTTGATGATGGCGATCGAAGCACATGAGTGTTGAATGTTAAGACAACCGCACCGTCGGTGCGAGGTTCCACAACTACATCAAAGACAATATTGTAACAAATACTTCAATCTCAGTTCTGCTGCCATTGTTTTTCCGTTAAGAACATCATTTGCTAAATTTCGTATTCCATCCACTTTTAAATATGTAATGATCAATAAAGGCTTTTGTTATGCTCTTCTGAAACTTTTGACAAAATTATACTTGTCATTCTATATAATGCCTAGGAAAAGTTTGCAAAATCTTTACAAAAAATTTATATTATATACTTTGCTTAAAAGCATCAGACGTTCTATACATTTCCTAGGCATTCTATACAATAGCAGTATTTCACACATTGCATATAAAAAAGGGATAGTTCAACCAAAAACACAAGTCATCATTTACGCTACCTCATGTGTTTTTAAACCTTTATAAGTTTCTTTCTTCTAATAAATAAGAAAAAATACACATTTAAAAAAAATGCTGTTGATAGTACCCATTGACTTGCATTCTTCGAAATATCTTCCTTTGTGTTCAACCAAAGAAAGAAACTGAAATAGGTTTAAAAACACATGAGGCGTGGAGTAGGAGTAAAGAGTCTGCAAGACCCAAGCGTGGAACAAATTAAGTTATTGTCAATAACTTTAGACAGACAGTTTAGAAAGTGCAAATATTTAAAAAATTTGCTTGAGATTTTTTTTAAACATGGGGCGATTATAAATATATGAAAATTTGTTTTTTCTTTTAATGTTGTTTTTATGTAAATATATCATAGGAGATCTCCAACAGGAAATTAGCAAAAAAATGTCAAAAAAGCATAATAGGTCCACTTTACAATAAAACCTCGCTCATCACTACACGACTTGTGTCCAAGCAAAGTTATAATACCCAGTATTTTTGGTTTCCTTGTATTGTCTACAAAGTGCAAAGCATTGAAACTTGCTCTATTGAAATGATAGTGACCCTAAACTGTCATCCCATGTTAGCCATGTTAGCACTCTCTTGCTGTTGGGCCGGATAACCTGGATTACGGAGACAGCTGCTGCTGAGTCACGCAACACTGAAGCCAGTGTTCACTGCAGATAATTGGCTGGTCCAGGGTAAATAATGAGCTAGAAATTAACAACTGTCTGCGCAGCCACACATCTTTTGCAATAAATGTCCAGGAAAGCAACTCAAAATTACAGGAAAAAGAAAAACACAAAAACAACAAAACAACTTGCTCATTTGCAAAACAAATTAGTAAAATCAAGCTGTTATCTACAACAACTGAACAAATTTCTCAACATAATTATGAGATGAAAGTTAAATCCACTGACTTGTGTCTAATTTTCAAAATTGTATTACAGAGTTAAAATAGTTGGGTTACAAATACCCCAACATATAAACCAACTTTAGGTTGCTTTGGCACATTCACAAATATTGGTTATTCAAACCCAATGCAATGGGTTATATAATTTAATACCTTAACCAAGACTGAACATGACAACGGATTGATGTCTCTGCTTCTAGGCGAGAATGATGGCTGAAAATGTGTATATACCAAATATATTTATAATTTCCTCCCGGCCAAAAAAACTGTAGAGATGAACATGGGAGGTAGAGAAAGTGTTTTTATTCATTTAATACAGATCGGCTATGAAACGTGCATTTGTAACAACATCAATAATTAAGTGCTGCTGAAATGGTTATGAAAATCATGTCATGGAGATGTAATCTATAAAAAAAAAAATATTGCATTATAGCTTAAATAAACTTTATAACACAAAAACATTATGTACACATATTATTACAGCTGTTCTGTGTCCGTTAAACCAGTTGACTGTTGAAATTCTTATTTTTTAACCAAACCAGGGTGCGTTTCCCAAACAACATGACAACTCGCGGCTGAACTATTATAGTACAATGCATCATTTGGAAAAGAACGATGTAGTGACAAGTGTTTCCCAAAACACGTAGTTTCTCTGTCGCAGATCTAGCATTTGAACCAGGTTAGTTATAATGTAAAACGCCCATAATGACACTCTAAACAAGGTGGTAACAACTTCTTTAGAGAAGAACCCCATAATTTCTTTGTGCAAATTATATTGTTTTAGATGCACACGTATTTAAAATAAAATCCTATATTATATTTGGTAAAAACATGCACTTGCTTTCTATATTAATTGAAATATATGTAAATGGCACATACAGTATAGGACATATGTTTTCTTTTCAAATATTATTGAGAACATTACATATTCTATTCAAAATTAACATAAAATCACTTGCAAAAGCTAACAATTATTCTAATCTCATATATAGATCATATAAATAATTAAATAATGAGGCTGTTTATTAAGAAATGAAATTTAATATTTATTTATAAGGAAATGAAAAAAAAATCCTACTTAAATAATAATCTTAATAATATTAATGTTGATCATGATGATGATGACAATTATCATAATAATAATAATAATAATTATTATTATTAAATAAGATATTGTTTTTTTCCCCCTCGAAAAGTCTACTTTTATACTTTGACGCATGCAAGCCCCTGCAGAAACGTTCTAACCAACTGGTCCATGTCATATACAGTACAGATACTTAATAAATAACCTACTAATGAAAAACATTAACGTATGCTAAATTTTTTTGTTTTTACAAGATTTGGAGATGTAACAATTTCCGCTTTTAAATAATAGGTCAGCTGTAGCTTTCATCATGAGCCACGGCTGTGTTCAAAATGACATCAATGTTTTCAAAGTGCACTGCGAAGAGAGCACAACTGTAAACATGAAGATCGCTAAAACTGAACTGTAAAAATACTTTGAAAGCAAATCACACCTAAGAGTGATGATTTTAATGCTTTATTTAAAAAAAATATTCCAAGTTTAAATGTTAGAATGTTCTAAATGAATAGGGCATAGGGAGATAACTGGGAATAGAACACAGCCAGGAATTATGTTTCTAACTACAGCTCCAGAGGAGCAAGCATAGAAGTTTGCGACGCAGTTTGCGAATGTTCATTGGAACGATGGATTTGGGAAATGCCAAATCAACGAACTATGTTTGTAACAACACAACTTGTGACCTGAGTTGGCTAACAATACTTTTCGGAAACGGACATCTGGTTGAGTTATTAAAAAAAATAACCCATTAAGATTAAAAATAACCCACCAAGCACCAAATATTTAACCCAACTGGTTGATTTAATAAATAAATTACTTTATAAAGGTTAAAAATACCCCAACAAAGCAATATGTTTAAAAAAATATGTTTAATTTAACCATTGTATTAAATAAATAACTCAAGGACTTTTAGTGTGTAATTATTATTAATAATCTTTTCTGTTGCTGCCAAAACTACTCTTAAATGCATAAAATACCATATTGTTTAGCGAAATATTGGCTTTTAATATTTACAGGCCTGGACAATAATTTTAGATCAGCAGATCTCTCAACAGCATTAACAAACATCCGCCCACATTCATTCAGGTACTGTGGTATAAATGTAGAGACAGTTAACGGGCGGATAACAAACAGGAAGAAGATTAATCATGAATGGAGGTAAACATTTTACATCATAAGTTGCTGTTTATAGCTCTGGCTGAAAAAACACCTGTTGATTTTTCCGTATTGATAAAAACGGCTAAACAAGAGCGGGCGGCAGCTTTGTTTTCTATGACCCAGATTCAATTAAGTTGAACTGGTGATGGGGACTGGAAGGATAGACATTCTTCACAATTAATAAAACATTAAATCAGGAAGTGTTTTGGATGATGAACAACACTGGCACGTGAAATGCCGTCAGCGGTAGTTGACTGGTAGTGTGGATGCCATTCCTACACTCAAAGCGCTTCCTGTAAACATCCAAGTACTTCCTGTGAGGTCAGATATG
The DNA here is from genome assembly GCF_052040795.2 of Danio rerio. Lineage (NCBI taxonomy): Eukaryota > Metazoa > Chordata > Actinopteri > Cypriniformes > Danionidae > Danio > Danio rerio. The sequence continues at coordinate 37,926,089 of NC_141034.1, forward strand.
CCAGTGGAGGGATCTGCTGGTTTAAAATAGTCAATAAATGAGGTCAGACATCCCAGATGCTGTTGTTATGAGTATGTTTAATAACAATTCATCAACGAGGGAAAAATTACATTAAAAAAAGAGGTAACACTTTAGTTTAAGCACCAAATATCACTATTAATTAGTGGGTAATTACCTGCCTATTATTAAGATATTGGGTTTTGTGATGATAAAGCACATATTCTGCATGATATTTTTACACAACCCTTATTCTAGTCAATACCTCACCCCAACTGCTACCTTAAGAATTATTAATAGGCAGTAAATTAGGAGTTTATCAAAGTCAAAGACATGGTTAATATATTAATAATAGCAAGGATTATACCTTAAAATAAACTGAAGCGTGTGACCAAAAAGCTAAATCTTATCGCGAGATACATACAAGGGTCAAAACATCTAAAGAGGATTAAACTAATTTGGTCCAAATTTTTGAGACTTTACGTCATCCTTCATAAGTCACAAATGCTCTTATGTCCTCCTTGACAGCATTAAACATACCACTCATACTCTAGTAAATATTTTGCTGATTTTACAATTAATGTGTAGCATCTAGTGTGTTCTCGTGAAAACCCCTAAATAAAGTCAGGCATGTTTGAGCAGATAGCAGCCATACATAAAACCTGGACAGTGTTCTTCAACAAATTATCTCCTATGGCTAAAATTAGGTCGCTGAAGGATAAGCACCTTCAGACTTTGCATTGGACAGTACCAGATGAGAGGATTACTTCACCAAGAGTGAAGGCTACAAGTGGACCAAGCTAAAATGGAAGGCGGTACTGTTGTTAGTTCTGAAGAGGGTGTTACAGACATGTTTGCCTGGGGCGGATGACCACAGAAAACAATGCCACATGGAGCCACGGTCCCACATTGCAAAAAAGCCTTTCTTACACTGTAAAACCCAACAGTCAACTTTATCAAATGAAATGAGTGTAGTTAACTCAAAAATGACTGAAAGTTAATTCTACTCAATTGAAAAGAGTTTTGAACTCAGTGTTGAAGTTAATTAAATACCTTATAACTTCAACTTAAATAGAGTAAGTTCACAGTACTTATACAGATTAGATTTTTTAAACTATAATGGTTTGTAGCAATCTGTTTTCTCAAATGATTCAAGTTGCCTTAACTTATTGGGTTTTAAAGTAGTCAGTTGGTTTGAGTTCTCTTCATTTATTGGGTTTTTCTGTGCTCAAATTGCTGTTTACTCAAATGGGGTAAGTTCACAGTACTCATTAGGATTAGTTTTTAAAATTAAATGGTTAGTTGCAATCAGTTTCCTCAAATGGTTTAAGTTACCTTAACTTTTTGGGTTTTACAGTGTACTTAGAGTTTCTGTCTTCTCGTCCAAATATCTACATTTTCTTAAATCAATTTTCTAGACAAGTAAAAGATATTGTCTTGTTTTTAGAATTAATATATGTCAAAATTAAGTGAGTGTGAGTATTGCCTTAAAACAAGCAAAACAATCTGCCAATTGTGTAAGCTAAATTTATATGTATTTTGCTTTAAAATAAGATTATTTTGTTTACCTTATTGGCATCTTATTTAGCCTGTTTTAAGGTTAAACTCAATTAATTATGAAATATTATTTCTAAAAATGCTAATAATTGTAGTACTTGTCAAGAAAATGTGATTCGTAATTTAAGAATTTATAGATATGTGGACTATAAACAAGACAAAAACTAATAAGACTTCCTTGAGCAGTCTTTAATTAATAGCCAATGTGTCTAAATGTGTATGTATATGTGTCTAATTCCCAACAGGGTGTCTGTGAAAACTAAACTAATGGAGTTTTAGTTTAGTTTTTTTAAAATAAAATAATAATAAAAAACATCATTCAACAGTGGTATTAACAGCTTGATCAAATATTTCTACAATGTTTAAAGACACAGAATGGTGCATAAACACTGAGCTAGAACACTAAATAATGAGAATATATTGTTCCAATGAAACCATATGGTAGGCATCTTGATTAAAATGATTGTGACAACATTACAGCACATTATTCGTTCATCCGTCACCAGCTGTCTCAGTCTTTTGGCCTCTACTGTAGCTCTACGTTTCTTAGAGACTGGATTATGGGAACGTTCATCTAGGCGTTGAAAATGAAGAAGGTGTGGGTCATAAACAGTTTAAATTGAGCTAGATTAATGGTGCCAGAGTTTGTCAATATAAATAGAAATGAAAACAAATATTTCACGAGGGAAAAAAATGGAATTACAACAGACGACTTTACATCTATGCAGTAACACGCAATAAACGTTATATTGTTTTAAGGCTTTTTCAAATCACTCACCATTCAGCAAGAGAAATGAAACCCTTCCTGTTTATTGGACGAACAGAAAATTTGCGCAGTACTCAGTCTACCTCTCCTCAGATTTTCATCAGGCCTTTTGTTCTTGTGGACAATGGAAATCTATACACAGAGCAAAACAAATGACTCAGAATCAGCAAATCAAACAAAACAACAGAGCAACTGATAACTTAGTTTCCCTCTGGCAGACACAAAATGTGCCACCCAGGGTATAGAAGTGCACTGTGTAGATCTGTTCAACTCATATGCAATAAAAACAAAGAGAAGAAAATCAGCTTTACTTTTCATGTGATGTTATTCTCAGCCTTAATTCTAAGAAGGGTATCTGTTTGGCTAATATTATCAAGATGCCCACTTCCTCTCTCTCTCTCTTTCAGTGGGAGGGTTATAATAAGGAGGGTGGAGGGGAAAAGCCCCTTTTCCGTGACCCTCAGAGTCAGGGATACATAAGCAACATGAGGGACTAGTGCTCCTTAATCCATCCCCTGATTCAAAGCAACTAGCTTCGCACTCATCCTACTGGACTTCCAATTGACAAAAGGAAAACGCGCACATCGCAGCAGGAGAACTCCAACAGAAACCTGCCCTCAATCTCAGCGGCGCTGTCACACACTTGCACACAGATATACAAACACATTCACAGCCACACACACACACACAGCCGTGCGCACACACACAGACACACGCGCACACTGAAGAGCAAACAGTCTCTCTCTCTCTCTCTCGCTCGCTCGCACTCGCTCACCCACTCTCCTCTCCCTCCCATCCACACACGCACACCACTACAGTATATCAGCTAGCGACTGGCAGGGAAACGGAGGGGAGAGCAGAAATGAATGTGAAGATCTTGACGCTGGTGATTGTGCTGGTGGTTTCTCTGCTGTGTTCAGCCAGTGCTGGTAAGTCGGGAGCGTGACGGCTGTTGCCTGGAGCCTCCCCATGTTTATCTTTTTTCTCTCTGCTGTTAGCCTTGGGCTTGGGAATGGGAATGGGCAGCTGTAGTTGATCAGTTACCCAGCGTGGTTAGCCTTCTGGGGCTGGGGAGAGGAGGGAAACGGCACCTGGCTGCGCGCTGTACTGCACTGCAGAGGTTTGGCTTGTTATTGTGCCCGTTTAATGAAGTTAATTGTGCCATCGGTGGATTACTTGCCGACTTCTGCATGACATATGTAGGAAAAATCACGCAGATAAGGAGGATGATGCTGAGGGTTCTTCCTGGTGTAATGTAACGGTTGGCTTTCTAGGATTATGTACTCCTGGATGTCGTAAATGTAAGGTGTATGCCTATATAGTGTTGCGATGCATGTGGTGAGGTGTTAAAAACAGCAGATGGTTGTATAATTTGGATTTCACAGGGAAGATGCTGATCTCAGTGGTTACGGTAGATGTTTGAAGGTGGATTTGATCCATTTCTTTTGGGCTGTGCCACATCATGGATGGATCCTCAGTCTGCTAGGCTGAAGATGCACAGATAAGAGTTCCTGTGCTTCACCTCCATAGAATTTATCTGATATTGTGCTGTTATGTAATTCAAGCTTAAACACCATGCTATTTTGAATATACCTCCGCTTTTAAATCAAAGATGTCACACAAGTCTTAAAGCTGTGAGCTGGAGTCAGGTGACCGGTGGCCACCCTGCAGATGTGATGCAGGTAACAGGCTCGTGTTAAAAAACAAATCTGACCCTTGTGTAAACGCTTGCATCTCTCCAAAGTCTGACTGCTGGGAAGCATGTGTGTTTGAGAGTGTGTGCATGTTGAAGGGTGCTGGCTAATCGGCGAATCAAACAGCCCCTTACGCCCTACGTTTCCACTCACGTTTGTTAAGGAGATGCAGCTATTTTGGTCTAAATGGGAAGCAATTACCTTGCATTACAGTCAGTGTCGTTTTTCACTCTCTCTGCATGTGAAGCCTGATCCTGATCCTTGGAAGGCTACTAACGCCTGATCCGGGTCAGACTGCTCGCTTGCTGTTATTAGTAGTATTATCTCCATCATGAGGAAGCCACAGGAAGCCGGAGCTGCGCGCTGTCGCGGGAAGGTGTTGGAAGCAACTCGGTGTGTAGGCAGCGGGTGTGAAGCCTTTCATCTTCCGACAAATGCTTTTCCACTACACTGGGAGTTTGCTTGGAATTGCCTACCATCTCAATCGTACAATGGGGGTCATCTGCGAGCTGCTTTCGAGAAGGTAGAAAGAGGGTGGGGACGTGATGGAGAAGTCACGGTGCAACAGGCGATAGCGGCATTGAGTGTCACCCAGCAGAACGGCTGCGGCCCTGCTAATCTCGTCCGCGCATACCTCAATCTGCTCGTCTTGTAATGGGCTTCCCTTCAAGAATGGGCGAATCTTGAGCCCATTGAGTCGTTCATAATTCATCCTGAAAGCAATCTGTCTTCCACTCTCAAGTCTGGTATGTAAACACTTCATATTGTGAAAACACTCTGGGTTGTCAGTCCGAGTGCGGTATCAACGCCTCATCTTTCAAAGTCACGGAAGCGCAGGATGAGTCCTTTCAGAAATACAGTCTTGTAAGCAAACAAAAAAAGTCTTGAGATGGTGTAATTTTAGCTGCCTGGTTCATCCTCTTCATCTGTGGAGATCAAATCTTGCCATTATCAGTTAAAATCAGCCCTTTTTGGAAATCACGCAAGCTGTCAGCAATGCTATATCTCGATATTAAACGCTGAAGTCTTGCATGGGCATGTTGCTCACCATGCGTCCTGGGTCAGCGTGAGACCCCTGCTAAACAAATACAGGGCTCATTAGGAAATCTTCAGCCATACAATGTTTCTTTTTAGAAGGAACGGGGGGAATATTTTGTGAAATAACACCAGTGGCCCTGCGCTAACAGCATGCAGGAAGCATTAAATCATAATTCCATGAGTTTGCCTAATGTGAAGAAGGTGTTTGCGGTTACGCACTTGATTATAGAGGCCATAACGAGAACACAAACAGGCAAACTTTTCCAGATGTCCAGCGATAACATGATGATAATGTCCGAACAGCATGAAGGAGATGAGCGCTACAGAAAGGTCATTACAGGATTATGGAGAATCATTCAGCGGTGCTTTGAGGCATGATGGATTTTTGGCCGAGTTCCCCTCTTTCACAAGCTCTCTCTCTCACACACACATACGTGCGCAAGCTCACACACACACATACTGTACAGAGGGTCAGTGACTCAGATCTATTTTATGAGTAACCTGGATATCCTCTATGCTCTCCCTGTAAGAAATGCACTGTGTGTGTGCGCGCACAGAGAATAGAGAGAAAGTAACAGAGAGAAAAGTTCAATGTGCTGTAACAACTTGAAAATATGGACTTTTACTGACTCTTATGTCATTCCAAACTCACACTTTATGTTTATGTTTCTGACTATATATAGAAATATTACATGGAATATTTACACTACATTCACCTATGCAGTAGGCATAGGACGATAAACGTTTTCAAGGTATACCGCGGTTTGGAATACTGTTCCTAAGGTATGTGAATGACTTTTTAATTTATGTTTTAATAGGACGTCAGTATCTTCAGCAAAAAATATCTAAAGATGCCATTTTAAATAGCTAAAAAATCTGTTTTGGAAACAAATGAAGACAGCAGAAGTCAATAATTCATTTAGCCTGACATGTTTACTCTTCCAAAATACTTTAAATGTTTGTCAAAATAAAATACATTGTGTTCATAAGGGAAAAAGTCTTATACCGGCCCATGCTTACTATGCAAGTGACAGGCAAAAACTCCTATATAGACAGGGATGGGCAGTATTTATGATATAAGTATTTAAAATGCATATTTTAAATACAAAATATCATTTAGTAATTTATAATTTATAGAGTTTATGAAAATGGTTTAATATTTTGTATCAAAATACTTCAGTGTCTTGTATTTTTTTATTTTTAAAATACTGTAAAATACTTTGTAAAAAATCTACATGACGATATCAAAAATGCAGCCTCTGATTAGTGCTTTCTCAGTTATGGGCTTGAGATCAGAACAGAAAATTGATGAGGGTGGTCAGTGTTTGAAGTATGGATGGAAATTATGCAACATACATAAAGAAAAGACAAACGGCATGGGTATATTTGGGAGCAAGTCAACAATCATTGAAAATAGTAGACTGCACAATGTTTAGACCAGTGATATTTAATGGCAGTATAGTGTACAATTCGGCATCAGCATTTTCACTTAAGAAGTGAGAAGGAATAAAATATCAGTCCAAAAACAGGGAATATGGAGCCTACAGCACATAATCGTTCTCAGTCTCAGTGCTGCAGGCACAAATGCTAAGGAAGTCACCTAAAGATTGCGTACTAGTGTTCACTTAGGGGGTACACTGAGAGTCTTCCAGTTAAAGAAGAATTTAAAAAAATCTTGGGAGAATGAGTAAACTGCACAAATAATAGTAGTTTTGGATGAATTGCTTACTTAGATGCCAAAAATAAGACAAACAACATTAAAATAAGCCCTACAATTCCTACAATATTACATTGGTTTCAACTGCCAGTTGACCTGCAGGTTGTGCAATGAAGAGTACAATTGCATAAAACAAACAAACATAATTTATAGAAATGACTAAAACTGATGACTTTAGTAGTTTTCAAAAAGTATTGGAGGATTTCAATCGCAAAAATACAATTGTAATAATATGTAATATTGCAAAAATTTTTTACATTTTTTAAAAATTTCTTTAACACTTCCTCTTGATATATAACATTTTAAAAATATAAGACTTTAAAGCGATGGTGTCAATTTTACTGTCCATGCAATAGATGGAAACACAATAAAGAAATGTAGTACTGCAGTATGTTCCAACTCATTATCTGCATTGATTTTACAGTGATTAAAGAGATCATCTTCAATACAGGTCTTTCTACATAAAATTTGTAAAAAAAATTATACTAAAACAAAACAAAAGAAACAAAAGTTGAATACCTATCAAAAGTATGAATACCTCTTCATGTACAAGAGTGGAGGTGAGTGAGGTGGCAGAGAAGCTACAGTAACTCAAACCTACTCAGAGAAACACTGTTGTTATCAACCATTGTTTACTTTACTGAGTTAGTTTGGGATTGATCTAATATGCCTGTTGATGGAAGATTTGCGAAGATATTTCATGACAATTCATGAAATTCTCCACGTAAAAGTATTTTGTAGTATTATCACAAAGCAAAATACAGTATTTTATTTTGATACTTCTTGTGGCTGCTGTATTTTGTAATTTATTCTGATACATGTTAACTGAGGTAAATGGTATTTTGTTTCAGTTACACTTCAATGTATTTTGCCCACCCTGATTATATGCTGCAATTCAAGTGTTCTGAAGCCTTAAAGAAGCTTATAATTAAATTAAGTATACATATATTTATATAAAAAATGGAATTGTATTACAATAAACTTCATTTTCTTTTACCTTCAGAAGGTTTTTTTATTTATGAAAGCTCTATAAAAACAAAAGCAGCTTGAATTTAAAAGTTAATTTTGAACCATTATGCAGTTCAAACAGTTAACAATTCCAATGTCATGGGTTAAATTCCCAGGAAATACTTGAACTAATGATTCAAATCCCACGAATGTAATGCACTGTGTTTACATGAATATGCATACATTTCATTAAAGAATCAAGTTTGGAATGGCATGAAGGTCATCTATTCCCTGGACAGTTACTACTTTTTATTAATGTACACATTCAAAGTAGATCATCTGAAGTTTCCGTTGACTTGTTGCAGCCTTTTAGAAAAACAGCAGAAATGTATCTCCTCTGAGTTGTGGAAGTGGTTATTTTTTCCAGTTATAAGCCTTTGCAGAGCAGAACCAATAAAAACTGTGCCCTTTATAAAACTGAGAACATTTTCTGAGCTCTATAATAACTCATGTGGTAAAGACACGGGGTAACCTTTGAGAAAAGCTCCACAGTGGCAAAAAGGTGGATGTCTTGACATGTATGATCGCTATAAGGCCAACGTCATGCAACTCAGAGCACTCTGAATAACTCAGATCACCTCCACCATCAGACTTAAACAGATGCAGAGGAGAAATCCTGAAGGATGCTGATGGAGGAGAAAGAAAAGAAAAAAGCAATCCCGCAGCCTTCTGATGTGGCGTGGAACACAGCCGCTGAAATATTAAAAGGTCTTTAAAACTTCACAGCTGGTGGTCTTCCCGAATTTGCAGGTGGACAAATGTGGGGAATATAAAGGGCCCGGTGCCAAACTTACTTCAAGTGGATGCTTGCTCACTGCTTGCTCTCAGAATCACACTTTCTGCATCTGGAGAAGCTATATTACATGCCTTCTGTACCCACAAGCAAGCTGACAAACCAACCGTTAGCTAGGCCCCTTCCACTAAACATCAGAAAAAATATCCCCTCGACACCCCCAAAATCTCCCTTTCTTTCCCCCAAACTTTTTAATTAAAGCCAGATACCCCGAACGCCTCGCTGAGTCTGCAGGGGCCTGATATTAACCTGATTTATGGCTCCCTTTTCAAATATTAAACATTAGGTTTATTGTGGTTGCTGATCAGATACGATCAGAGTGGACATTTTTATGAACAGCCAGGCAAAATGCTGTATAAATATTTCAAGTTGGGGAATAAATGTGCTTTAATTATTTTCATGCTCAATTTGAAGAGCAAAGGAATGAAAAACACAACTGCAGCACACAGGCCTGGTGTTGTTCGCTGAAAAATAGCAGTCTGTTGTTTGTACTTCTATCGTGAGCTTTCCCAGATTATTTCAGAAGTATCTCACATCAAACCATTAGTCTGATTTAAAGCTTCTGCTGTGGGTACTTCGTCACATCTGTGCAGAAACACAGAACCAGGGTTTTGATTGCTCTGAGCGGTATGGATGTGAGAAACCGACTGGATTGTTTATGAGAAGTGTTTGAGAGTTTTTGGAACACTTTACTGATGCCCCCACTGGGACTACCCATAATTCCAAGCCTCAAGGTACAGGATATGCGTGTTATGCCTTTTTTCTGCCTTAGTTTTATTGCTCTAGTTTGTATGCCACCAATACAAACCCCAAATCTCCATGGGCTCTCTGATCTTTTTAATAGAGGACGATGCACATTAAATGAAGTACCTCTGTTTACGAGTCATGAGTGTAATAGTTAGTAATAACAGTTTATAACAAATTACAAATGCTCAAACTACTGTTATTGATTCGTTTTTCTCAGGAATAGTAAATCGCTAAGTAGTTTTAAAAATGTGTACTTTTACTTTCCATTGAATACACTTTTAGCTCTGTATTGGTACTTTTACTCCACTACTTCCCTTCAACCTGCAGTCAATACTTTATATTTCTTGTCTATGGGGATTAGAAAAATCAGTCCTGTGATTCCTGTCCAATCAAATCGTACACGGAAGATAAATCACATCATAATGAACTACCTCAAGTAGTATGGAAGCATTAAAAGTGTCTAAGAAGATACCTACATCTTTAAACACATTGACCTAGAGACTGTTTAGATGCATGTCACCGATGTTAAGATGACAGATGTTTACTGCATCATGACCAAAATGGCCTTAAACACCAACATGATGTTAGATTGTACCTCAACGTTGTGTAGACGTTCCATTTTGTTTAGAAATGAAAATTGGTTTGACGTCAGAACTCAACATCAATGTCCAACGACCAATCTAAAATCAACCAAATATCAACACCTAATGATGTTACAGCTTAACATTGTGTGGACATTACCACTATGACGTCTAATAGACATTGGATTTCAGTTGCCATACCTGACGAATAATTGATTTAAGATATTGGCTCAACGTTGGATTTTGGTCCATTTCCAACACAACCTAAAATCAACCAAATACCAACGTCATTTAACGTTGTTATTGGTTATCAAAATAAGGTTGTACTTAGACACTGGTTAGAAGTTGAATTTTGGTCACCTGACGTCACTACTTAAATCTAACCTAATATTAAACACTAAACGCACTACAGAAAGTTACGTTTACAAACATTCACAAATTACATGTACTGTAAATGCATCAGCTTTTTATAGCGTTACTCTACTTGCACTACATTTTAAAGCAAGTAATGATACTTTTACTTAAGTATGAATTTTCAGAGCTCTTTCCACCACTGGCTCTTAGACATAGCCACTAATCTTCAATCTACTAGATTTTACCTATTTGTTAGCAAGAAATTTTAAATAATTTGAAATGTGATCAAATTTAGGCATAATTCATTTAGTCTTTGAGATATTTTTATGAGCACACTCCAGATTAGGTATGGCTTTTTTATTTTTACATGAATTTAATTGCTGAATGATACTGAAGGAGGATTATTTCACAGATGTTGACATTTCACAAAAGAAAAAAAAAACATTTATTATTATTTTTTATGTACATAAAATATTTTGTTAATTGAATACAGACACCGAAATGGTATGTCTTGTCTGACCATATTTATATTACTTATAAAGCTAAAAGGAGTTCTGATAAACAAATTGAATGTTCTAATGTCATCCAGTTTTATGTATAGACTGATAAGCTGCTTTTTTTACGTCCAGAAGGAGCAATTCAAAACTGAAATATATTATGTGTCAAGCAAATCTTATCACGTGTATCATTTCTTGCCTTTTAAAACAAAACAAATGAGGTATATGCATAACTAATATCACGTCTTATATATCCCACTGGAAACACAAAAACACAGTTAGGAAAAACACTGAGCTGAGTGAAAAAGTCTTGCTTGTTAAACTAGCATGCAGAAATTGGAACCGCATTCTGTAAATACATACACAATTCAGACAGGGAGTTTACTCGAACGTTGTGAAGCTTTACGTTTAATCTTATTTGGGATAAACACTGTGGCTAATATACCAACATATATAAACACCAAAGCTAAATGAACTGTTAGTGATTAGAATAAGGCCTGTAACTTGACCCACAAATTTGCTGTGAGAACCAGGGCAAAACGTCTAAAGCAAAAATCAGTCCACCACACGACACAAACAGCCATTCACATCAGAGCTGTTAATCATGCATCATCAGTCAGTTCTCGTCCACATGACACATATGTGTCTTTTCATGACTGATTGTTTGGTGTGATCTCAGCTGGAAATATCCCAGCATGCACTGGTTGACACTCCTTTCAGTAGCTCGGCACTGGGCCTGAAGCAGGAGAACTGAATCCACACATTAAAGACAGTATGCATGCGGGCTCACAGCTGACAGCACAACAGAAAGGGGTGGATGTGGTTCATTACCGATTAGAAGAGCCTTGAAAAAGGACTGTCGCTAAAGAGCACTTTTCTTGACGATTACCAACATGCTGAGTTTGAGCCCATCACTGCTGACGAGGATATTCGGGTCTCGATCGGCCTCTGAAGTAAATCCGCTTTGTGGCGGCGTACTGTTTTGCCCTGGAAGCCAATTCAGTAGAAATCACACTTAAGATGCTTTGCATGATCGGCTCTCTTGATTTTCTTGTACTTTAAGATCCAACCTGCGGTAACCTCTACCCAGCGATTCACCCCTGCCAGTCTGAAGTGCTGGTGCGAGAGCTCCAGCAAGTCTTAATCAGCCTTCTTTTTTCTGTCTTTTCTCTTTCTCTCAACACATCATTAGCAGTCAAGGCAGCAGGCGTAGCGCTTTGAACCTGCAGCTCTCTGATCATTCGGAACCGGGCCATTTTTAACCACATTATTATAGCTTAGCCCTAATTTGGGTCATGTGTAGTTTGCTTGCAAGGCTGCACACCATCTGAGGGTGTCAGAAACGATCAGAGAGCAGATCAGTGACATGAAGCTACAGCCACTTTTATCAGAACGCCGCTCCTATTTTCAGTGACCCAGCTTGAAGTGGAGGTGTGGGAAAGTCTGTGAACTTTCATTTCTCGGTGGAGACGCCGAATACAATGCACGCCTTCATTTCCTCCTGCAAGCCGCGTGCCATCACAGCAGCACAATGCTGAATATCAAACAGCCCCCGTTGTGAGGAAATACAACATCTGACCTCATGGACAGGGAAAGGGTTAAGCAATCTTACTGCCCACCTCAGCCTAATAATGGACCTCTGCTGAAATTTGTAAACCGGGAAACCTGATCCATTCCAGCTGACAATGTCATTCTCTTGCTCCTCAGTGAGTGCCTTTCACAGCGGCTGCCATGGAAACGTGGTTTGAGAGCATGTTAGAGATTGGTACCAGTTTATGCCAAGGCCCTGCGCTACTGGTAGGCATGCGATAAGCAGCAGCGCGACTCCAGCCTTCAAAAGGCCAAGCTGCTGATTGTACTAGCTTCTTTAACTTCATTTCCATATCAGAAGTGATATATTTAGAGACATAATAGCACACTGTTAGGAAATTTTGCGTAACAGGGTCTCATTTATGAGCTTGGCAAATGATTCATACTGGGCTTTCATGCTAATTAATGTGTCTTATTCTAGGCATAATGCTCATGATCAAGTGTGACTGGCTAAAGGATAGTCTTAGGGGGCATCAAATTGGCATGTCTGCGTGTGCGCCGAAGAAAAAAAGCAGCTAAGTATGGAGCTTTCTCTTGCTTATTTCATTGAATGAACGTCCTCTGAGACACTGGGGATCACGCCTCTGACGTCACACACCGTCAGCTATGGTTACACCCCCGTGGGACTCCAAACCTCTTCTTGCACATATGCAAGGCAAAACAAAGCACAAAACAGTCACGTACATGCGCATTCATTCACAAAATGATTTTGGGAATTATTTGGCTTTGATGGAAATCACTTCCAGCACAATTGTCACACCTCTCTGTGTGTAATATCATACACAGATGAAAACGATTCATTTGCAACCAAGCATCAATGAGTGTTTACATGTACATTTAAATGCTCATAGCTATCAGAAATCAGCTCATTATAGAGAATGGCTCAGGTTTTTTCCCATCATCGTTAAGGCTGAAATGTAAACACTGTATTGCACTGCATTACAGATGTGCCTGCCCTGAATAAAAAGCTAAATGGAGGTGCTAAATATGCGTAAATCTCGCATCTCCTTATTTTATCGTTTTAAATCATTTCATAAATCATGCCAGTGGTCATTTTTTGTCTGTGTTGGTTTTTAACAATATTCAACCAATGAAAAAAATTTAAAAAACATGTTTAAACATTGTTTAAACTATCAGCAAAACCTCAAAACTCTGAGTTTTCTGTACTTAAGCTTTTCTTTATAGATCATTTTGAGGCATGTAAACAATAACAATGGTCCTAACGTATTTCCTGTTTTACTTTTTTAATTTCCATAGCTCTCGAGAATCCTAAAAGAGCCACATATCGATGAATAACATTATGACAGCTGTTTTAACGTTGAGATATGATTAAATTGCCTCTTGTTATAGGTATTAAAATAGTTTGACAACAAGAAGGAAATGTTCATGGGTCAATAGCATCGTCACATTGAAATGGTCTACACCAGGGGTGTCAAACTCAATTCCTCGAGGGCCGAAGCCCTGCACAGTTTAGTTCCAACCCTGCTCCAACACACTTACCTGTAGGTTTCAAACAAGCCTGAAGGACTCAATTAGTTTGATCAGGTGTGTTTACTTAGGGTTGGAACTAAACTGTGCAGAGCTGCGGCCCTTTTGGAACCGAGTTTGACACCTGTGCTCTACACAGTATGCTGTTTTAAGAATCTAATGCATGAAAAAAGTTTCTTAGTCTAGCATTTCCTATGGCCACAACAGTCTTGAACATAATTTGCATTGCACATAGGACAAACTGAGAGCCATCAATACTATAATTATCCTTGTAACCTGTACACTAATAAAAAAATGCAATGTCATAACTAATTAATATGTTTAACTATGGCATTTCATTCTGAAATTAGCTGGTCAAAGTCTACTTAACTCCATCTGAGCTTGCTTATTGTGAAATGGTAATAATATGATAATAATATAAGTTTCTGATCACATTTAAAGAAAACAGAGCAATTTGACAACAAAGTGTCAATGTCTGGCATTGATAATATAAACATCTCAAAGTCTTCACAAATCCTTTAAATTGTAAATATTTTGCATGCATGTAATTCAGAACCACATCATTTAGGTAAATAAATCAATCTTCACGAATGACTCGTCATTAATAAACGCAACACTGATGACCCATGTCTTCGAACAATTCTTTTTCTTTCATTATTTTTAATTACAGTTGGCAACACAATGTGGCGTCTCTCTGCCGTCTGAACACTGTAACAGGTAAAAACGAAGCTATCATGCATATTAATAAAGTTGCACCTCATTCACAATAGAGCTCGCTGATTGGATTGAACCGAGTCTTTCTCATGAATTAATGCTGAAAACTCAAAGTCGTCATGTTGTACCGGCTGATACAGACATCCAGTCTACAGGCTGGAATTTACACAAGGATCTAATCGCTGTGACGTAGTTTTAAAACTTCTTTTCAAACCAAAAGAATGAATTTGCATTAGCATTAGATTTTTCACTTGTTTGAGAAATATGTGTGTCCTTGTAGTGTTTTTAGCAACGTGGGACATAAATATGACTGTCAACATCTCAAAAAAATGTGTTTTAGTGTTTCATGACCATTTAAGCAATAAATGCAGGTAAGCACACGCAATGTCATTTCAAGGCCAGTTAACATTCTACATTTAAAATACTATTTAAACACTAACCTCTTCAGACATTCTAACAATAGACTCACAAAACCTCATTAGCACTTGTAAAACCAAAAGATAAGGAAAAACACAAACCACCATAACACTTCATGTCACCTTTGACTTACAATGTGGCTGTTACCGGTATTCATTATGCATGTTTGCGGAGACGCCCTTACATGAGCTGTTATGACTGCAGTGTCAAGCTGTGGGGAGTGCGAGAGGCTCGATGTACAACAAACATCATACCCACCACTGCATTCATTCCTCCGCAATAAATAAGCTGGGTTCATCAAGCAGACTGTTTTGTAAACAATGACAAATAAATCAATACTGATGTATAATATTGCATAAACAAACTAGCCAAGCGAGACGTTTTTGATTCGCATAGATGAACCAATTATATACTGCATTGATTGGTCGTTGCTTTCGCTTGATTTAAGACGAGTGGGTGGTGGAGGTGTTAGAAGGGTAAGTGTATAAGCGAAGATAATGCATGTAGTACAACCAGCCATAAATAAGGGTTGCCCTCTCCTCACCTGGTTCTGCTTTGCGTGTAAGTAGATCTAATCTCTCACTTCCTGGAGTAGTGAGTAAAAGATTAGATCCATCTGGTGCCTCAAGCTTAAAGGTCTTCAGACTAGCCTAAACTTTATATCTATTGGAAGTCGTCGTTCTTTATTTTCTGCGCTGTGTGTTTGTACTGGGAGTGTATTGTAAATTTAGGCCGGTCAGAGACATTTGGTAAACCATTCATCAGATTGTGTTCGGCCCTTTATAAACGTCGCCTACCCTGGGCCTCTCTCGCTGTCAGGAAAGTGCCGGGTGATGGATAACTCTCTCGGCTAAGAGGCAGCCCTGGGATTTACAGGGACACAATATCAGACACAAGGTGTCCAGCAGAGGAGAGGCACGCCGAGGCAGTCATGTTAAAAAGTCAACATAATGGATAGCACCTATGGACTGTGGTACTAGAGGATGAGATGGCAAAGATGCTGCAATTTATCATTAGGCTGAAGGAAAACTGACCAATTTGGACACTTCCTGTCACTGTTGAACAAGCTATGGTGATTTCAGCATATTGGTGTTGCCTAAATTATATATTTATATATTATATATGTAATATTTATAAATTATCTATAACTTCATAAGTCATGATTAAAAAAAAATTGGTCAAAGGAGTTGATGACAATTTCAATGACAACAAGGGCTGGGCGATTTGGCCTAAAATCAAAATCTCGATTAATTGAACATTTAAACTCTATTACGATTAATGAACGAATATTTCATTTATTTTTTTAAATTTTTTGCCCTCACAGTTCACTGATAGTTTTTATACAGTAAATATGCTTACATATTACAGGTGAGTGATTTTTAAATGAAGGGGTTACTTGATTTTTAAATTAAATAAAGGAAACACAGACTATCTATGATTATTTATTGAACATCCACGTTAAGAACTGAAATTAAAATACACATTGCCTGAGCCCAACAGTCACTTTATATATATATATAAAGTATATAAGTGGAAACAAATAACTTGCACTTTTGAAAACAAAATCAATTATTTTCAGTGTTTTCAAAAGTAAATAAAATAAGCAGCATCTCTTCTACCCTTTTAACTTTTGCATATCCTGTTAATAATATTTTAAACTGTGCATTTCTTGAATCTTGTTAACCAATATTTTAATGTAAATAATACTTTTATTGTAATAGAAAAAATGCCATCTCAAGTCAACTCTGACACAGCTTCCAATCATCGTCAATGTAATGCAAACATGCGATGTTTAGTAAAATTTTTCGAGAGGTGTGTGGGTATGCGACCATGCGAATGCTGCACTTTGACATTTGACATGAGATTCAATTACAATTGCTACTAAATAAACTTGCTCCGAGTCTAATCCTGATAATACACAGGGCAACTTTTTGAGTAATATTGCAAGGCAGCTTTGGGAAATGATGCCGTCAATGGGCATCCAGGTGTGTCACAGGGCAACTAATTAGGAATATGGGTTACAGATAGAATATCGTTGTCCATTCCTAACTGATATGTAGCTAAGCACTGCTTAGAAAAATTGCCCAGAAACCATTGTTGTCCAACCATAACTTTTGCAAAAGCAGGCTACAATAGCATGCTTGCTGTCGAAAATTTATTTGCAGCTTAATTTTTGTTTTTGTTAGGTTTAGGGACAGGCATACTGTAGGTGTTACATCAATTTCAAAAGCGATCGAGTGCCACGCACCAGACATTTCACTTCCAATCTGTCATTAAATGTACAGCTATCACACATATATCTGATTTTTTTTTAAGAGTTGTTTTAGCAACACTTGCTGGACATAAGCAATTTGCTATAATTTTTCAGATTATTTTTGCCTGACATCCAATAGTTTTTTTAAGATTATAGTCTGAGGAATAGCCACAGTTTCAAAGTTATCACGATTATTATGCATTCATTAATTTTTAAATACTACTACTTTAGAAAATCCCATGAAAACTACTTACATTTTAAAGTGTTATTTATTGCTGCGCCAAATAATACAGCACAAAAAAATTAAAAACGAACAATAGTTTATTTCTCTTCTGACTTAAAAATAAATGAAAACGTTTTTGGCATTTAAACACAAGTAATAATTTTACACTGAAAAATAAATGACAGAACAATGAACAAACAAACAAACAAACAAATAAAAATAAGAATAAATAAAAAAATAGTATTTGTCCATGTGAATCTAAGCTACATATTAGCCAAGTATTTCCCTTTTAAAAAGAACAAATGTAGTCAAAAGCTGCTGAACCTCTGTCTGAAAGGCACTTTTGGTCAAATATATTACAAAATTATTCACTGTTTTCATTTTGTATTCTTTTTCTCCTTGGAGTAGAAATATGTATATTCCATAAAAAGTATAAAGCTGACTGGTCAGTTCTTGTCACATGACTCTCAGTGCGCTCTTAGCACTCTTTCAACTAGAAAGCATGAGCGCATCCCTGCCAAAATGCACGCGCAAGCCACAAGCCTTCATTGGAAACAACGAATTTGCACGCGGAAAAGACCGCATATGTGAAACGACCCATTGTTAATAACCTCAGCCATAGTTAAAATCAGCCTTTAATCCAGTGTGCCTGTGTATTGTGTACAAGCTCGAAATTTTAAACTAGCGCACAGTTGGCAGCAGCAGTTTTGTTCTGTGCAGAAACTCGATGTTGAGAAGGTTTTACGGTTAATTAATCATGATGGATTAAAACACGTTTAATAGTGAAATCCGTTGGAAAACTCAGTCACATGTATAACTTAATAAGTACTAAAATGTCTATGCTTTTATCGATGAATCTCACTGTTTTCATCAATTTAATGGAACTGAGTGGGATCTAAAACAGTAAAACACTAACTTTCACAACACAGATTAAAACAGTGGGGCACAAGTTTTTAAAAGAGAAAGAATACAGGTTTAGAGCAACATGATAGTGAGTAAATAACTGAATTCACTTATTTGGGTGAACTTTCCTTTTAAAGGCTTGAGGTCTTCTGAGAAGGTGTATCGTGAGAAGCATCTATTGGAATATCACTTCCTGACTTGCCTGTCATTAGCTGGTAAACCTGGAAAAAATTATGCTGGTGAGGAGGAGGCCCACTATCAGCAGCATCAGATCTAATGCAATAAGGGTACTCGAGTGTTTTCATCCCCGAGTGGGTCTGATAAACAAGCAGCAAGTTAAAGGAAGATCCCATCAGCATATGCCATCTATTATAGTATATCCACGGTTATTGCCTCTGTCACTTTGCATTCACCGCAAAGCGTGGAAAGATACAGCCTGCAGAGAAGCAGATTGAGAAACAACAGAGTCGAAAAACAGACAATGGAATGATTTTGAGTGCTTAAAATAGAACTTCCTCTACATCAGTCCCAACGCATGTGTTAAGTTAATTCATAAACGCCATTCTTGTCACTAGCAGAGATTATTTTTAGCACTGTTCTTCTTGTGGCCTGGGATGACAATTTTCGGAGAGATTTGCTCCTCTTAAAGCTAAGCGGCCAGCAAATGCTGCCTGTCAGATGGTGATGGCAGGAAACATCTAAATTGTGTCATTATGGAGAGCTTTATGACAGACGCTGATAGAAGAGCTGCGGTGATGTGCTGCGCTCAGCTCAGCCAGGTGTAATTACAGCCTCTTCTGCCTGCCTGGATGAAAAACATTGTGTTTTTGCTCCCTCAGAGACATTTCAAGACTATTCCTCATGGCGTCGTGAACAATGTGTTGGTGCTGAAAAAGCCTTACTCACAGCTGAGGGTTTTAAAGAAACATTTTGGTAGGGAACATTTTTAAAACCTTTCAGATTAGAAAAAAAATGACTTGAATGCAGACAGAATGTGTAAACTCGCTTCATTCAATACTGGCGAAATAACAGGAGGATAATACTCGGATTAGCAAGTCTGTAGGAAAGATGGGTTTAGCGTGGTTTCCTTCTTTCATGAGATGTTAAAATATGCAATGAAATCTTTCTGCAGGGCAAATGAATTAGTCCACTGTTCGCAGAATTAGTCTGCGGTGAACGTGTAATGTGTCAGCTAAAGGCGATTAGTTTGTAAAATGTAATTTGACTTGTCAGGAATTTTAAAATATAGTTGGAGGATATTTAACTCATAAGCAGACTTACAGGCAACGTGTTTAGCCTCACGTCCTCCAGTCACCACCTACTGTATACTAACACTTACATCAAGTCTACACAATAAGCAACTCATTTTGTATGGCATGGGCAGCATATTTCTGAAAAGTAGACCAAAATATTTGATGAGAAAAATGTTTTACGTTTTAGTTAAGAGCATATTTTGTTAGTATTATATGGTGTCCTGGCCAAATTCCCTCCATTAGCATTTACCCGTTATGGCCTCCCAAATAACCCCATCCACCGAACTGGCTGTATCACAGTCTCTCTACTCCACCTATAACTGGTGTGTGATGAGCGAACTGGTGCCGTTGTCCTGTGGCTTCCGTCGCATCCTCCAAGTGGATGCTGCACACTGGTGGTGGTGTGGATAGACCTCCTTCATGATTGTGAAGCGCTTTGGGTGTATGGCTATTAGGGTTAGGCGATGTCGATCAATTTAGCATCATACGATAACGAACGTGAAACATCGCGATGGACGATGGCATCGTCGTCATAGGTGGCGGCGAATTAATTGTTTATAAATAAGTTACTCACAAATTACCCCCTGTCAATCCCTTTTTCCGCAAAACTCTGGCATGAATAGGCAGACAGCATCTGAGGTTTTCACTAAAATTCTTAAGTACAAGCATGAAAGCGAAAGACTGAAGCAGTGTACTGTCGCTGTGACACATTACCTGATAGATTCAAAAGATTAAAGAGTTATTAGATAAAGACCAGATTAATTAAATATCATGTTTAACAACTAAAGTGAGACTCGCTCCAGCGATACAACCTTGTTTACTGTCCGACATGCACTGCTCTCTGGGGTTTTGTCCTCAAAGCACCCGCTGACTGCCTGGAGCTTAGACGTGCGCATACGCTGCAACATGACAGAGAGTGTGTGTGGGATCACGTGATGTGCATTTTCAGCAATATAGTGTGGAAGGAGTCAAAATGCTAGGTGAAACACGAGTGTGGACGTGGATTGTTTTAGTTCTAAAATGCCATATTAAAACTACCACGTATTAGTTTAAACGGGGCAGTATGTATTTTTCGCATGCGGGTTGCTAATGCGACGGGGGCAGAGGCAGGACTCATCTTTCTCCAAATAGGAGTATGCAAACTTACATTTTCCCATTTTGCTGTCTGTTTCGCACTATAGGTTCATTACATGTGGAGAGCGTCACATCACCTTTCTGCGTTTGTTGCAAATTACATGACATCACCCGGATGGAGGAGTTTGGCAGGACACAACCCAGCCCAAATTAATTGCGTGGATCGAGCTCACCATTGTAATATTAGGAGCAAAATAAAAATATGTACGCTTTTTTGGAGTTAAAACACTTTGGACAACGCTTAATCATGTTTTTGCAAGGTTTTAAATTTTGTTTAAGACTTTTGAATGCCTTTTAAGGGCCTTCATTTTCTCATAATTGATTTACCAACTTTTAATACATTTTAAGACCCTGTGAACATCCTGAACATCAACATCGCAAAATAAAGAAAAAAATCTGCGCTTATTTGTACAAATCAGAATTATAAAAGGTCTAATATGCAGCACTGACTTTTTGTTTAATTCACAACAACTGCTTATGTTTTGATATCTTCCAAAAAAGCTGCTCCCTGTAGTCTTCTCAATATTGCTTGTCTGTCACTCCCCAGGGAGATGTTTGGAATGTCTTGACCCAATGAGAATAATCTCATTCAAGTTCTTGCTGGGAAAAGGTTAATGGGATTCTCTGTTTACTCTGTAGGATAGGCATTTGTTGAGCTCTCACTGAAAGATTCCTTTTTAAAGACATTTCTGGCTGCGTTCTTTTGCATGCAGTGGAATTTAAGACAAACATGGACAAATAGGTTAAGGCAGGAAGATGTATGCAAAAAAGCGGGGGGTTTGAAGAATAGGATGAATTATCTTCAGCAGAACGAGTATGGTATGTGTTTAATATGGATTGAAGAGCAGTGGCCTGAAACGGGAAACATAACTGATGATTGACCAAGCACGTTTTCCTATTCATTCCCTTCAATGTACAAAACAACAAGTCTCATTGATTCCAGCTTCTGTCATTGGAAATAGTGGGAACTTTCAGTGGAAAGACATACAATCCCTACGATGCGCTCAAACAAAACGCCCTTAGAAAACCAATTCAGAACTTGAATGGGAGATCAGTGACATCAGATAGCACCGCACAGATCAAGGTCTCCCCAAAAACCTCCCAGAATGTTTGCTCTCTCCAGAGGACTTGTTTGATTTTTCTAAAGAGGTGAGAGGTTAGAGACGCGCTGATGTGGATCAAGCTGTGGATATGAGACAGGCTTAAAGGATCTACACACGCTTATTGAGAGATGACTGGAAACATCTGAGAACTCTCACAAGTGAGCAGTGTAGTGCACACAGACACACAAACAAGTGTCCAGGACAAGAGTCTAGACAACTCATGATGAGAGATGTTTGATAACTTGAACGTAAACAGCATCTGTGATGAGAGACTTTTTAAATAAAATTTCTTATTGGTAAAGTGTGTTTTTAAATATCTGGTTTTGTTTTATATTAATACTAGTATATACAGGAATCAGAGAGTGAAATTCAATACTTTTTAAAACTCTTTCCATACATTTTAAGACCTTATAACTGGGGATGCACAGATACCTTTTTTTTGGAACCGATCCGATACCAAAATTCTGAGTATCGGCCGATACAGATTCGATCTCGATACTGTGCCTTTTTTTAAAGCCTAATGCAGTTTCTATAGTTCTTTATATTATTAACTTAAATAATATTTCTTCTTTAGTAAAAATAACAGACCCATAGGCCTACTGTATATGATAGAGGACTACACTAAACTAGATTACATTATTTTAGCATTCGTTATATTCGTTAACATCTGTTGTGGTTAAGCTTGTTTTCTTTTTTAATATTAAGATTTTTCTTTGAAATCTGCAAATAGGCTACCACTAGTGACCCCAATCATTTGGTAAAATAACCAGCCTTTTAGCAAATCCTGATAAACTAAACTGTCTGAGGCCAGTTTTACTTAATAAACATTCCTTTTCCTGTTAATGACAATCGATACTGCATCCATCAGTCTACTCTAGTTTTACAGAGCAGCACAAATCGCGTCTGCACAGCTGGTGCAGCGTGAATAAAGCACTTGATGCATCACTGAGACAGCCCTCTGGTATCTGCGGACACTTTTAAAACTTAGCAGGACAAAAGGAAGAAATCAGTGCGTTGAGGATGTGTCAAATGTATTATTGAGCCTTTTCTAATTTAAAGTTTTGGGTAGGCCTACTTTGTGTGTGAAAAGCAGGTAATAACCCTCTCTACTCTAGTGCTGCGAATCAGCGAATGCGATCTGCTGATCTACCAAACACAGCACAACATGATTTAGAAACAGCAAGGAACTGCTTGTCGCAGGTCAAAATGAACCCATTTAATGCAAAACTAAATGCATTTCTCCACTGAATATTTACAGTATATTAACAGGAACATAT
This sequence comes from Danio rerio, assembly GCF_052040795.2. Taxonomy (NCBI): domain Eukaryota; kingdom Metazoa; phylum Chordata; class Actinopteri; order Cypriniformes; family Danionidae; genus Danio; species Danio rerio. The sequence goes on from NC_141034.1 coordinate 37,949,194, forward strand.
AGTATTGGAGAACATTTTTTGTGTTGTCATTAACACGACACGCAGTTTGAATTGTGAATGAAAGGAGAATGGTTGACAGGCGTGGCGGCGGGAAGTGCTGGACTGAACATGAATTTAAACACTTAAAAAAATAATTAGTAGCGAACTGATATCAGATCCAAGTATCAGGATTGGTGCATCCCTACTTATAACCACTTTTCTACCAATAAACACTAACGAGATTTTAAATAACAGCATATTTTCTTAAATGTTAATATTCAAAATGAATCCAAAACTAAACCATTATTCATATACTGAATAAAAATCTATTAAATCTAGCTAATTCAGCAGGTTGGTGCCTATCGAACTGCTGAAATAATGACTTTGCCCTGGTTTCTGTGGTAAACAAAGCAGCATAATGTCAAATCTAGTAATATTTTATTGACTACACATAAACTACAAAGTATTCTGTTATTTACAGAATTCATTAGGGCAAACTTTAGCATACAACCATACATTGCTTAATCAAAACGATATAAAATTGAATACCTTGCAAAAATAGCATTTAAGACTTTTTAATACTTTAAGGGCCTTAAATTTCTCTACATGGATTTATCAACTTTTAATACTTTTTAAAACCCTACGGACACCCTTTATCACCAATTGATGTAATAAAGAAGAAGAAATTCCATTTTAAGTACATCTGCATATACTGTAATGCCTTCTCAAACAAGAAATAGATTTTATAGGACTTGTTGATTGGGAATTGATTAGCCCATTGGGTTGTTGTTTGTTATTGCTGGCTTCGCATGTGAATGTCAGGTTGACCGGCCACTGCACTGGTAAACATGAAAGAAATGTCTGTGCAAGGGGGCCATTAGAAAGCAGATTGTTTTGAAAAAGAAGCTTAATCATTTGCATTTATTTGATTCAGAAGTGCAATTTTCAAAAAAAATTTGAATTGGAAAATGAGATTTTGTAGGATGATTCTGCCACAAAACTGTACTGAAAACAAAATTGTTGCTGTTATTTTTAACATTTGGGTGGCAAGCTCAGCCAATGGGATCAGTTTGGGGTGGGGATAACTTATTGTCCGATCAATGGAGAAACTAACTTTGGAAATATTATCTTGCAATAATTATTTTATGTTGGGTTATATTCACATACCTTCTTGTAACACATATCTTTCTTGTAACAGGTCCAATGGCCTCCACCGAGCATAGCAAAGAGATCGAGGAGGTGGGAAGCATGAGGACTCCTTTGCGGCAGAATCCCGCTCGAGCTGGCCGGAGCCAAAGACCCGCTGGCTGGAGGAGGAGACGCCCTCGACCCCGCCTCTCCCATAAGGGGCCCATGCCATTCTAGAGCAAGGTCAGTTTGACATTCCAGCACAATAGCCTGAAAGCAAAAATAAGAGGCAAACAAAATATGAGTAACTAAACTAAGGGAGGGGAAAGAAAAATCTCATTTTCAACTATAAATGAAGCTGTTCTGAATGGGCCTTGAGGGAAGAGGCACCTGTCTCAATTTTTTAGAGTGCATAGTGAGGAAGGCTGAAGAATAACATGAGAAACGGAGACTGTGATTGACAGAAACTTGCTCGCTCATTCACTTGGTCTATGAATTATAGATTACTGCAGGCACAGGAAAACTGCATGTCTTTATGAGATTACCGGACTTTAGACTGCCTGTCTGTGGTCCCAATCTTCTCCAGCAGATCTATAAAACCCACACAGAGTGGAATATAATACATTGCAAATGTTGCATTATATGTGAGTCAACATGTTTCCGTTCTCCTTATAATACCAATTAACTTTCCTATCCAAAGATAATACTCAAGCATATCGTCTGAAGCGCTTCAGTTTGTTTTTCACACATAAAGCATATTTAGCTTATCGTCTACACAAACAACTCCTCAGGCAAAACCATCTTTAGGTCTAATAAAAGTGTTTTCTCTTCCTACAAACACTCTCCATGAAACTTCCAGACCAAAGCCTATATTTGAACAGGGCCTCTATTAAGGAAACTTTCAAGTTACAACATCAATAAATAAAAGAGAAACATATCTGACAGATCTTATCAGCACGTTTATGCTTTATTACTTACAGTCTTCGTGCTAAAATGCTGACCTACAGTATTTCCAGAAAATAAGTGGTTCATATGAAAAAAAAAAAGGAAAAAATTCAGCGGACAGCAGAGAAAACTCATTCACAGCTTTCTCACACATGGTCCCAGAGAATAAGATGACTCGACAGGGTACAATGTCCCCACAGGAGCCCACAACACTAGCCTGCCGAGTCTTGCCATAAATTACCCTCATATTCTATGAAGAAGAACAAGTCAGCTCTTTATGGCATAGTTAATCGTTTTTTTAAAAGCTGAGAGACAAAGATAACAAAAGAGTAAGAAATCCCCAAAAAGCGGCATGGTGGCTCAGTGGTTAGCAATGTTGTCTCATATATAGGGCGAAACCTGCAAAAACAATAAATACACAAAATAAATTTATATAAATATATATAAATATATAAATATATAAATATATATTGTATCTCTACAAATTCCTCCATAAATAAATATATACATAATTAATAGTGCAGGTAAATAATTTACACAAATGTTGGGAAAATAAGAAAATGCAAAAGTGAAAGTTTTTTACTCTGTTAATTATCAGTAGGTGGTCTTAATGCCATCATTGATTGATCTTTAAAAAACTTGCATTCAATTTTTTTGACTGGCTTCAGATGTGATAGACTGATGTGACCCTCTTAGCATTTTCTTAATCCCCTAACGTTTGTGTAAATTATTTAATTATTTACCTGCCTGCACTAATAATCATTTATATATTTATTAATGCAGGATATTGTGGATTTTAATGTATATTTATTACTTTTTTGCATATTTATTAATTTACAGATTTATTTATTCATTTTTTTATTCATGTCATGTCATCGTGTCGTGTCATTTACATCCTGGGCCAGGTCATGGGGCCAGCAGTCTTAGGAGAGAACTCCAGACTTCCCTCTCCCCAGACACTGCTCTGGGGGAACCCCAGGCGCTCCCAGGCCAGCCAAGAGACATAGTCTCTCCAAAGTGCCCTGGGTCTTTCCAGAAGCCTCCTCCCGATGGCACATGCCTGGAATACCTCCCTAGCTAGCCATCCAGGAGGCATCTGAAACAGATGCCCGAGCCACCTGAGCTGATTACCTCGTTGTGGAGGAGCAGCGCCTCTACTTCGAGCTCCTCCCTTATCTATAAGGGTGTACCCTGCCACCCTGTGAAAGAAAACTCATTTCGGCCGGTGGTATCAGAGATCTTGTCCTTTTGGTCATGATCCAAAACTTATGACCATAAGTGAGAGTAGGAACGTAGATTGACCGGTAAATCGAGAGCTTTGCCTTTCGGCTCAGCTCCTTTACCACAACTGACTGGTACATCGACCCAATCCACCTGCCATCACACGTTCCATCCTTCCCTCTCTCATGAACAAAATCCCAAGATAATTGAACTTTTCCACCTGGGGTAAAGACTGTCCTCCAACCTGGAGATGGCAAACTACCTTTTTCCAGTGGAGCACCATTTATTAATTTGCATATTTGCTTACTGTTTTTGCAGGCTTTGTCCACTATTGTCTTACAGCAAGAAGGTCACTGGTTCAAATCCTGGCTTGGCCAGTTGGTGTTTCTGTGTGGAGTTTGCATGTTCTCCCTGTGTTTGCATGGGTTTCCCCCACAACCCAAAGACATGCGTTATAGGTCAACTGAATAAACTAAATTGGCCACAGTGAAGGAATGGGTGTCAAATGTGGGAGTGCATAGGTGTTTCCCAGCACTGGTTTGCAGCTGGAAAAATATCCACAGCGTAAAACATATGCCGGAATAGTTGGTGGTTCATTCTTCTGTGGAGACCCCTAATAGATAAGGGACTAAGCCAAAAGAAAATGAATGAAAATCCCCAATATTTCTCCAGCGAAATCTTTTTTTCAGATATTAGTAAACAATTCCTATTCTTTTGTTTCATCAAACCAAGGTCAACACTCATCTTAATGTCTATAGTTGTGGACACAAAGAGCAAGGCCTATGCATGTCCTCCCATCCCGCCCAATAAAACGCACAGATTCTTTGAGTGAATTGGGCAGTCAAGGCTTGTTTTGATCCCCAGTATACTGGCAGCACAATAAGGGGAGCTACAGGAAGTTGTGTAGCTCCATTAAATGGAACGGCTCAGTGCCTCACAATGTGGAGTCCACAAACAGTACTTCAACCCTAAACAAGACGAAGATTTCTCTTTCATTCGGCTCCTTCTTCAGCTCCCTTCATGCCGTACGAGGGTTCAAAGTTCACGTCTTTTAGCACATTCACCAACATTCCTTTAGGCCTATTCTGCTGAACCAGTCCATTTGAGGCGACTAATGTGCCAATCAATCCGGCAGTACCAGACCCCAAAACTCTTCTCCTAATCCACTCACGGTTCATTATTTTCCACAATGTGATACATTTACATTTATATTCATTTCCCTGACAGACATTTTATCACTAAAGAGAACATGTTGCGATAATTACTGTATGACATGGTACAGTAAATCAGTCCATGGCCCAGAAGGGACTCCCACTAAAGTGTTTGACCTGCATCTGGCTTGTGTACAACATCTCACATTTTGTGCAGTGTGAGAAATGTAGCCTCACACTTCATCATCTATGGCTAAAAACGGGGCACAGACTGACTGGGGCAATTAGCTCTCCTCAAGGGCTGATAACAGACAGAAAACCACCGAACAAGGCCACAGTGGAGGCACTTGAAAGGCTTTTTCTCTTTTTTTTTCCATGGATGCCTGCGGATGAGAAAGATGTTCAAAGCATGACTGCATGCATAACAGCATACAAGAATAAAAAAATGAGCTTGAGTAGAACTGCTAGAATGTGGGTTGAGAAATTAAAATGGTTTTCTAGGAAACATTTGAGAAACAAATAAAAAGATCTTGACTTTAAACATTGGGGAAACAGAGTGTTGCATTATTTAATGCTTACTTTGCTGATACAAAATCCTAAACCCTGGGTTAACATCCTTTGTTTTACATTTGCATTCAGAGTCATTAATCGGATGAACGCAATGCAGCAAAGCTCTAATTTTGTAAATCTTCTTAGAAGTGTTTAGCTTTCCATCACTATTTGAACATTTTCCCCTTAAACACTGAAACAACTGTAAACAATGCACAGTGTTTCTGTGAATGTCTAACTAGCATGTGAATATCAGACATGCTTAGCTGTTGTTTGATAATCATCTAGATAGAGCATTCTAATACATCATTTTGCACTGCAAAAGATTATTTCACTTTTAAACTTTTTTTACGTCTTTTACCTACGTGAGGTTACAAGCAGCATATAGACAATATGGTTATAACCAGTGTTAAGGGTAACTCATTACAAGTAATGTATTCTGTAATGGCGCCCTACAGCCGCGTAAATTCTACCTTCCTTTAAAATGTCCAACTTTTAGAAGTTCAACTTTTTGTGCAATGGTTAGCATCTTCCTTTGCCTTTTGGATGCTACCGCAGGTGCTTTTGAGGATGCACAACGTTTCGTCGAAATTATGGCATTTGTTTGGGAGAAAACTTGCAAACATACAGTACAGCACTTCAGAGTCACACTGCTAGTGATCGAAGACTTGAGTCAATTGTGTCAGTGATTTTACTTAAGACAAATAGTAAAAAGTAGCAAATAATTTGCTTTAAACTTTTAATAATTTTTATATACGGCATGTAGAGCTCTGAAGTCAGTAAGTTCTCAGATATTATCCTAATATATATTTTTTTTATGTTTTTAAAGTTAGATGAAGGTGTAGGTTATACAGGGTTATAAAAGTCAAATTTAAGACTTTTTAACACCCTTTTTAGACCATTATGAATGAATTTTACAGTTAAACAGGGCTAAACACTAATTATTATTTCTAATGGTCCAGTTGGCCAAATGGAATTTATTTTTTGCTTGCCACAAAAAATAAAATGAAATAAAAAAAATTTAATTATTACCCAGCAACATACTTTAATGTGTCAAAACAAGAAGACTCTAATTGTATACACTTTTTCAACATAATATTTCTCTTTTTTTTTTTTACAAATAAATCACAAGTTTAACATTGTTAAAATTATATTTATTGTGGAGACAGTTACATAAATAAAAATACATATTAGTTGGCTTTTGGTCAAAATTGATTAAGTATAACTTCAATCCAACTAATGCATTTCTGCTATAAAACCTTAAGTTTCATATCTATTTATAATTATTATGTCTACTTCAGCTTATTTCTGTTAATAATTTTATATGAATGGAAAACAATGTAAAGAGAAATATTACTCCATTAGTATCATGATGAATTGTGAAAATGTTTTTAGTTTTCTTTCCCTGATTTATTAAGATGGAATGTTGGGGATTAGATGGATGTTGGCCCAATTGGGTAGCTTTACTTGGACAGAGAAAAAAATAAGACCTGTTTAAAATCATTTAAGACCTACAGCACAATATTTCAGTGAATTAAAGACTTTTTAGGACCTTCAATTCAGTTTTTGAAAATAGGACATTTGAAGACCCCGCGGAGCCTGTTGTACGGTGTGTTATGAACTGCAGAACTATTAAAAAAACAAGTTCAAAAAGAGATCCAGTCTCAGCCAGGTAATAAAAAGTACTATAAAAGAAACATTAAAAGTAATGCAATGCATAACTTACTATCATAACTTTTTAAGTAACTAAGTGACTCAAATAGTTAGGGAGTAATGCAATATTGTAATGCACTACTTTCAAAAGTAACTTTCCTCAACACTGGTGATAACCTAGGGTAGAGCTCAATATTGTACAACAAAACGGCTTGTTGAAGAAAACAAGAGAAAAATCCTAATTCTTTTTAAGTAATGACCAATCATTACCACATTTAACATGTAAAAATTAAAGCTAATAAATTCAGACAGAGATTTTCCAGTTAAATTGTACACTTGATTTATAAAGCTGTAAAGTTGAAATGGTTAATACATTTCTTTTACAATCACGTTAACACGCTGATTATGCCTTGTGTCTATTAAACCTACTGAAGTGAGTATTTTAGCACTTTCATTATTGCCTGTCATTAATGCCTCATTGTAACCCAGATGTGCGTGTTGTTGTTGTTTTTTTCAAGAAATAGGTAGACATGAATTATTTAAAGCGCTGTTGATTGAGATTAACTGCCTGTGCATTATTCCAACTCTACAAAACACAAGGCTTTATCATAGTAAGATAAGCACAAGTAAGCAAAAAAAAAGAAGGTTAAAAGCTCAGCTGATGATTATGAGAACTGAAGGTTGTGTTAATGGAACACAAGCAACACAAGAATGAACAACTAGTTACAAGATCCAGATGCCATAACATATAAGAGGAACAGCACATGTTGAGAAAGCTCCTCTTCAAAGGTTTTCTAGCACAAAGGCACTGCACTGCAGAGAGCTGGAAATTGGAAATCTGCCTCATTCAGTACCGAGGGGAACAAAAAGCAACTGCCTGACGCAAAGTTCCTCTTTTAAAGTGCCCGCAGCTCGCTGTTGTTGTTTTCTGACAATCAACATGATGTCATAGGGCACAAACAAACAAACGTGCGATGAATCACAAACAAAATAAGGGTCAGATAAGAATCTGTGGTGCTGCACTGTGCGTAACTCAAACACAGAACTATGCAGGTGTAACACAGCCAGTAAAAAGATGGTTCTTATCACTCAATGGCCACTGTTGTACTAGAAGAAAAAAAACTCTAGAGCTACAATCTGAAATCAATGTGAAGCCATGATGGTTACAAAACTGTAAATGATGACCTCATTGATTTACATAGGTTACTTGCTCAAAGTTAAGTGCGGGAACCAAACAGTTTCAGTTCATGTTGCCTTTCCTTTTTATACACACACATATATATACATATATATATATATATATATATATATATATATATATATATATATATATATATATATATATATATATATATTTATTTTTTTTTTTTTTAGAAGAATTAAAAGTTGCATATGCATATGATGACAATTTGGATGGGTTGATATACCCTAGTTCACCCCTCCATTATTCTAGTTTTAAAAGAAATCTAAACAAACATACTGTATAGAATAGGGCTGCAAGATATTGGAAAAATCTGACATTGCGATATTATGTTTTGCTGTGATATACATTGCGATTTGAATATAATTTCACCAGATGATTTGAATATCTCTAATTGAAAATATTTTATTAATTAGATGGACTGAGGTGATCATGCTTTTTTTCTATGCAGTGCATCTGCATAAAAAAAAAATAAAAAACTACAGAGCAAAAATAAAAGTTTTATGGATTTCTGGGGAGTCTAACAGTATTAAAATATAAAAAAATGAACAATCAAACATAAAATAACATCATTGTAGAAATAATTGTATACAATAATATTTAATAATATCTCTACTTTTTTAATCTTTAATAAATCATCAAATCCTGCGATGTGACTATTGCAGATAGACACATTGCAATATCAATGCGCAAACAATATATTGTTCAGCTCTAATACAGATTTTATTTTCCTAATTGTAAAATAAAAACAGTACTAATAATAAATAATAGTTAACTAAAAAAAGATTTGATTTAGTTTTTTTTGACAATTTGAATCATTTATTGTCTTAAATGTACAATATATAAACAATTTATATTTATCTACATGCTACGTTATTAGAATTTCTAGTTAGATAAAGGCTGAATTATACTTCTATTTTGAGTGATCGCCATAACCCATAGAGCATGCCTTCATGCCCTGCAACTGTGTTTGTGTTGCTCTGACAATAAAAATTCCGAAAAGCTGGATGGCAGTGGGTTTTCTGTTTCAATGTCAAGTGTTTACACTGGAAATGTGTGAAATTTTAACTTACTGTAGTAGTATCTCAAACTCACACTCATTTAAGGTAGATAGAGATGCGAGGTGGGAACAAGCAAACTTGGAACAATTTTAATCTCATTCCATTTGTTGTATCCCAGCAAGCATTTTTTGTTTTTAAAAGATGTTTAATAGATGTCTTATAGACATCTAAACATAGTCGTTTTCGCTAAAACAAGGCTAAATTTGGGCTGTCAGTGAAAATATAGTAGACGTCTGTAGCGTGTCGAACACTGCGATGCTCAGCACCACAACAAGGCGCCATGATGTGCGACCCTCTTAAGAATAGGCCAAAACTAGACTAGTCATCAAAACAACAGAAATGAATGACTACACATATATAGTCTGTCTAATCTCTCTATATGACAATTGTCTAGTTTTAGCCAAGCTTGTACGTTTAGATGTCTACTAGACGTCTATTAAAAACAAAATTGTTTGCTGGGATGCATGTCTTCTTTTTCGGCAAAACAAAAATAGTGCATGGTTTTCGCTACATTCATTCTTCCATGGCGGGGCGCCACACCAAAATTCATCCCGCCACGGCTACATTACAGCTTCTTATTCAAAATCTTTGGTCGTTTTTTAAATAGCGAGTTAAAAATCGCACCGAAAACGTATGAAAAGAAAAGTGAATAATAACAGCGCAAACTTTTCTCTGACCGTAGTAGTGCTGTGCGTTCTGTTTAACCCTTTAAGGTGACGTGCTGACTGACTGACTGACAGGTACGTGATGCGTGAGACCAGCAAACACGGTGTAGCTTTCAGTTATGATGAACATAGTTTCCATAATTATACTTTATTTATAGATAAAGGTCTGTGGTTCTGCATAAAATGGCTTTATCTTGCTGGAGTTTATAGCCGTTTCACTTTACTTCAAAACGCATTAATGCCGCGGTCCGCTCCGCAAGTCTTTTGGGGACATTCATTAATATTCCTAGCAAATCTAATAAAAGTTGGAGACCTACTCAGTACATAAACGCACTAAATAACACTTCAGCCACGTTTATTTGAGGGCACGCAAGAAAATCTGCACTTGAGCAGCGAATTTTTGAGGGCGCGCAAGAAGTTTTGTGCACGAGCAGAGGAAATCGGCACTCAAGCAGAGATTGACATGCTCATAGGCTATTACATGAATGTGATCTTGATGTAATACTGCGCCCATGACATTTGTCAATGAAATAAGGCCACATGTAGTACTAGATCTGTGTAAAATGGCCAACAGAGTCTGCAGCCACAGCTGGAAAAGATCCTAGAGGAAACACTGTAGTGTTTTCCCTTCTAATACAGTGAAAGCCAATGGAGGTCATTGTTAGTTTTCCATTAAATGTGTAATAAATGTTCTATACTAGACACTGAATGAAACATTAAATGACTGGTTCGAACAGTTCTTTTCTTAGCTGTGCAGTTCAGCACCCACTACCTGTGCCAATTAGTCAAAGTAGAGAAAGACACTGATGGTTTCCTGCATTGCACCTTATTCATGTCTCTTTTCTTTTGTCCACAGGCACAGCTTAGAGTGCCCTCCCCCTTGGTTCTGATTTCTATGCTCTTCCTTTGCCTTGGGGGGCCTTGCAACGAGGGGCTTTTGCTAGCCCAGCCTGAAGAGTGATGTCCATAGCACCTGCTGGTTCTTCAAGCAACTCTTCTTCTGTCCACAAAAAACCAGGACAAGCCACTCACCCTCAGCTCTACGAAGATTTGTGGGCCGGGAATGGGGGTGGGGGGTATTGAGCCCGAGCTATCAGATTCTGTCTCTCTCTGTCTGTCTCTCTCCTCCTGTGGTTTTCCTCATTTGCTTTCTAGAGCCCTTTCATGGCCACACTTTGCATGATGTGTGAGCAGTGGGGAGCCTGGTCCAAACAGTTATAGTCCGAAAGCGTCAGTTTCTTGTCCGAGGTGTGCTAGTCCCATTCTCTCCAGCGTGAAGGTGACCACAGCGCTTTGTCCCATTGCTACGTGTTGGCAACTCTTGGCTTATAAATAGTGTTTAAGAGGGAAGAAAGTGGCAAAATAAAGACCACAGCTAAATGCTCAAGCCCAGTATGGCCAGGTCAGCAACATACATTGTTTTTTTCCCCAATTTCATCATCTGCCTATAACAAAGATGGTCCATTAGCATAATAATAGAATGAGTGAGTTGATTTACATGACAAATTGCTCACACAATAACCTAAAAAGCAGAAAATAAGTTTAAAAGAGATAAGAACCTGAATCTCCAGAATGCGCATGTAAATGTAATTAACGTTATCTGGTCAATTATAATTGCAGATTATATAATTGACTCTGAAAATGTCGAATGACTATAATTCATTGGCACATCCGAGTAAAACAGCTGGATTATATCTCTTCGTGCTGTCCACTGGCCATTACACATCATCCCACCAATGAGCCTAAGAGTTGTCAGGCACCTGAAGCTTAAGGGTAAAGCCACAGTGTCTCATTATCGAAATCACACTCCACTTCCATGAGCGTGAGATCATCGGTCCTGAGCCCTCTTTTCCTCCCCCATGACACACACGCTGCTTTACGGCAGAGATACATGACTGTTAACTGGCCAGGGTGATCTGCTTCACACGGCGGACCATCTCTCCTTTTAATGAAGTGCCAAATAGCAAATCTACTCCACATTGCTGCCAGGAGAAGAAAAGTAAACATGTTACCTCTTATCTCGGGGGAAGCATAACATCTACCCACATGTATGCATTTTGCCATTTGTTTGAACATCCGATGTAAAGGCAATGGTAGCATGGTTTGAAGACATTAGACCAAAAAGAAATTTCCTTACAGATCTGACGATTTAGTCCCCTAGACTGACAGAACTCTATGCCTTTATTTGACATCATACTGGAAATGATTTCTTGTTTGGTTCTCATTCTCTTGTTGTTATTTTGTGTTCAATTTCAGTTCATTTCTCAGGGTGCTGTGACAGAAGCCTGTATGGTTTATATTACACGCATTTATTTAAAAAAAACACACACACACACATTATTTGTATCCACACCATTTAGCTCATGCTTATGTATCCGTCACTTTAGCTACGTTTTTACAAGCCATTATTGTTCTCTCCCCATTGGGAGCAGTTGCCTTTTGAGTTTGAGCCTCTTTAGCACAGGTGGCTGCGATGGTTATTAAAGCCCAGTACTAATTGATTTTCCAACTGAAATCTCTGATAGAGCTCACAAAATTGGCACAGAAAGACCATGGTATTCCACTCATTTATGATGTAACAATCGATAAATATGAGCAACTCTTGGCTTGGCATAGTCAATGCTTTCAGAAAAATACAAATTATGAGAGGAGGCTTTTATGAGACTGTTAGCTAGACTTTATAATTAGACATTAATGCAAATTAGCATGAGTCCCTCCCCCCATTTCTCTATGGATTTGAAAAAAAACAAAAAAACAAGAGAGCCGCCGCTAATATATCCACAAACATGGCCTTGCGGCAAAAATCAGCTCTTCATAAGAGAGTGCCTAAAAACCACAGCGGTAAAACACCCAGCCAACCTCACCTCGATTAAAAATGGATCAAATCTTTGGGCACCGTGAATACTAATAATTCCAGTCACGCCATGATTATTTTATACCCTCTCAGACAGAGATGTGGGTTTCATTAACGCTTTCTCAGAACGATAGTGCTCCCGAGAGCTCTGCTTCATGGATCAGTAGGTCAGAACGCAGAGAAGTTGCCGTCTGAAGAGTCTGTTAGAGGTGCAGAGTAACCCCTGTTGTTCATGAATGTATCTTCACCATCCTCAACGCAGGGCAAAGTCGAGCAGTGTTTCAGTTCAGTTCAAGCCTCGAGTCTTGAAACAAAAACTAGCCCGTCACTGCTACATACGACAACCAACCCCGATCCCCCTTCCCGCCGATGGTGATCGTTATCCGTTTCATCAAACATCCAAAGACAAATATGACAAAATCCAAAGCTTGTTACAGCAGAGACCCCTATCAATCACTTGGCTTTCCTCCAACAGCTCTCTGTACGGACATGCAAGGCTGCACTTTTGCAATTCCATTATGCTGCTGGAAAAATAAATCCTGAAAACAAGTCTTTTGGCATGTAATGGTTTTCCAGTGTCTTGTGACAATTAAATTGACTGATTCTTGTCTAGCTGGTTGTCCAAAGCTTACTTTTTCGATAGAGTGTGGAAAGCTGTATTTTATTTTTTTCTGTGTGTATGGTCGTATAAAAGTGTAGAAAAAGTAGTCTGCCGCACAATATGTCTGTCGTGGACACAAAAGAGCTTTCTCGCCTTCATTTGCCAGTCCGCCGTCCCCATTAAGATCGTCCAGACTCAAAACTGCAATGGCAAACACATACGTTATACTTACAGAGCACAAATCCTTTTATATGAATGAACTCACTCGCTCATTCCTACTCTATCATGTGTTTCTGCCCAATTTGTCCTATGCACTTGTACGCACGTTCCACTTAAATGTTCAGAGGGTATTTTTATGTTTGAGCACAGACCTTTGCGGGGGGGAAACGGATTCAGAAAGTGTTTGTATGTTGAAAACAGAGCTGTGGAAAGTAAAACTAGGTCTGAAGCGAGTCCCCTTTGGGTCTTAATCATTTAAAGAGAAACAGACACAAAACATAAGATTGTGATTTATTCATCACATTGTTTTTATGGAGACATTCATTACAGAAAGAGAGACCCGTTTGGCTGCTTGTTTTCGATTAGCCTGTCACGGTGCATGTAAAATGTGGGGACCAGATTGAGTAGCTGAAATTCAATCCCAACACTCTCTCAAACATTCACTAAATGTTTGGGACGCTAATAATGATCTGATTCTTCTGTTGCTTCGGACAAAAAAACACCTCACACCCATAAAGAGCTCTAACATCCATCCATACACACGGCCTGTTTGTTCAGCACACCCATCCATTTTCAATCTCGAAATCGGTAGTCAGGCCTGGCATTTCAACAGTATTAGTGGGCCACGTGAAAAGCAAGGTATTATTATTCCTCCTCTTTATTCCTGTTGGAGGTGTGTGCTCATCAAACTCACCAGGCCAAATGTACAGTCCCTGTCTCTGTTTTGATGTTGACCTGGGCAAAAACAAATGAAATAAATAAATGAATTAAACAAGTGTATCAGAAATGGTTGAAATACTGTGTACATATTTGAACTTTTGGTTTCTAATTTATAAAAGATAAGCTTTAGCTCTTGGAGTACTTATTTTATTTGATTTTCCTTTCATGCGTAGCTTTGTGTTTTTATTTTCTATTTCTGTAAAGTGTGTAAATATATCTTTATGATAATAAGTAATATTAAAAAATCTTATTTTAAGAAACAAGCGTGAGTTTGTCCTTTTTATCAATAATGCAGAATGTTACAGAAAAATTCCATTCTAGATCTTTCATGAACATTTTCATCATTTAAACCGAAATAAGTCCACTAGTCTGTGAGATTCACACATGATAAGCTGAAATATGTTGTTATCTACTACTAACAGTTAAGTTACCACACATCCCTTTAAAAAAACTATATTGAATGGACTTTCTCCTAAAAAAATCATTTTGTTTTCATTGCTTTCAAAGTTTTTCAAAATAAAGCTATTCTATTGCAGGGGTTCCCAAACTTTTCAGCCCACGACCCCCAAAACAACAATGTCAGTGACTCGCGACCCCCAATATCCTCTGAGGTGGTTATAAATATATAAATGTGGCATGCAACAGCGCACACACAACAATAGGCCCAAGTCTATTCTTCATTTAATTTTAGAGAATGTCACTCTAAGAGAGGGGTCACCAACCTTTTTTTGAAACTGAGAGCTACTTTTTGGGTACCAATTAACGTGAAGGGCTACCAGTTTGATACACACTTCTTTTACACACTTAATTTTCTTATAATTATAGGTTATTATTAATCATTAATGATATTTATCTATGTGAAGACACTGACCATGTTAATGAGTTCTCACAATAGTTGTCAATAATGATTTAAAAAGGTAGCAAACAGATAAATATCAATATGCAGCACTTCATTTGTCTGAAAGAGTTTTTAAAGTTTATTTTTATATACAACCTAATGTCATGTTCAATTTTACACCAATGGAAGTGTGATTTTAAAATAATAGCTACAAAAAATATTAGATGCAACCATGTTGCTGACCCAGCTCTAAGACCTTCCCCCATATTCAGTCATGGGCTTTTTTTTTAATATATGCGAGTGTCAGAAAGTTTAACCCTGTGCCATAGAATCAGTCTGCTGCATTTTAATTTAATATAACATAATCAACCCTGGAATCGCAATCCAATAAAAAAAATAAAATAAATAAATTAAGGCTAACGTTTTTTGTTGTTGTTGTTTGTTTGTTTGGATGTTGTTGTTTTTTTAATGTACCTATTAATTTTATATATTCTGTAGGTAATGGATAAAATATGGTCATTTTAATAGTTTAATAAAATTAATTAGATTTTTGGAAATCACCAAGTGACCCCCCTGACCCTCTGGGGTGTCCTGATCCCACTTTGGTACAAACTATTTTATTGGATAGCTCATCCCAAAATAATAAAAAAAAATTCAAATCTACTAGTAGGGCTGCACGGTATGGAAAAATCTGACAATGCGATATTTAGTTTTTCTGTGATATACATTGCGATGTGAATAGAATTTCACCAGATGGCTTGCATAGCTCTATTTAGAAAGAAATCATTAATTAGGATTGATTGGGGTGATTTTCTAAGGGTGTGCAAGATGTATAAAAAAAGCAATAAACAAATTGCAAGCAAAAAAGAATTACAACATGGCAGCGAAAAAATAAACAGTGCTTCAGTTTTCCATGGAGTCAAACAATATTCAGGTATAGTAATTGAATAATGAAATGTAAAAAAAACAAACACTGTATAGACTTCATTTTATTAATTCAGTAAAATAATTCCTCATTAAAGTTACAATTGTACTCTTTTACCTGAATGCTTTAAACTCTCTTGAAATGCCTGTAAAACACATGCAAATGATAAACTTTCACTCTGCTATGGTTATACTTTGCTGTGATTCAACAAATCTCATGTATCCTGCGTTGTGACTATTGCAGACACACACACTGTAATATCCATGCTGAAACGATATATTGTGCAGCCCTTATCTACAATGCAGCTGTAATGCTAAATAATTTCAACCACGTAAGAAACTCTATGGCACAAGAACTTCAGAAGGGGGTGAAATGTTTTTTGTCAAAGTAATGAAATTACCTTCTGAGCTAGAATGAACCTCAAGGTAAATAAGAGCTTTCTTCAGTAAAGAGGGAAAAAACTAATCATGATACAATTCTGAATAAACATCAAAACATTAAGGATTTGATAAAAATCTGAAATTATAATTGAGCAATAATTTTGCGATTTATTATAACATTTTATGTCAATTATTGCTGTTAATAAATAAGTATTCAAGTATTACAGAGCAGCCATAAAATCCTAATTCAGGTGTCATTTTAATTTTATATCCTCCAAAACACTAAGTTTTACCTTTGAGAGCAAGATTTAATCTAACATTTAATAGAGTGTTGCATTATCACTTATTATTTTATGCACTTTAGTAAGTAGAGGTCAGAATATGTAATCATTTCATTTTCGCATGCACTGTCAGAAAAAAGGGTACGGTTGGGGTACATTTGTGAACACTTGGGGTACAAATGGTGAAGTTGTACCCTCAATGGTTCAAAGTAGCACCCTAAGATACTTATATGTACCATTTAAGGGTAAAAATGGTACAAATATGTTCCCAACTGTCAAAGGGTCCATGTTTGGGCCATTTAAGGCCCAAAGAAAGGTACAATCACTTGTGTGAAAAAGGAGCAAGTCAACGTGTATGAAATAGTCCTTCATTTATGTTATGAGTTGTTGGTTATTTGGAAGAAATGCACAAAAAAACTGTACATTATAAATTAAATTATTTAATTATATAAACATGGCCTTATAAATATTATAAATTAATATTTTTGATTTAAGAAAATGTTAACATAAATCCCCCTAAATGTAAAGTGAAATGGCTTATTATACACAGACTTTTCTTTGATTATCAGATTTAATAAACTACTAGAATGGACATACAAGTATAAAGTAGATATATACAATAGGAATTAAAGGTAACCAGCTTGGTAAACAAAGACAGAGTACAACATTGTAGCATTAATAAATTAATTAATTAATAAAACAATTATAAAACGTAACAGAATAATACTACCAAAATAATACAGCAGAGAACAAATAATAGATTTAAAAGACCGAAAACTGGCCGTTAGATATACACAAAATGTATTAAATATAATGTTTTAACTACAAGGGGGAGATTGAATCCAGCGGCAGATCCGAGATTGACTGGCCGAAGTAAATGCTGCTGTCGGCGGGGGAGAGAATCATAAAGCTCCCGCTGACAGAGTCCGCTTTCACTGAAGCACATTGTCAAAGAAGCGCTGTCTTTTTAAATAAACTGCCGATTCGAGTTTAAAACAACTACATTCTCGCCTGAAATACTCTTAAAACTACATTTTGTGACACATTAGATGATATTTTTTTAAACTTGCGGGTCTGCAAAGCGGGGATTGTCCATTGACTTTCGCTTAGCATTAGCAGGCAGCCAGCAGATTTGAATTCGTGTTGTCCAATAGGATTTTGCCCGCGCCGTGCATTCATAATGCGAGCTGATTACGTGCGACGGTTAATCTCCAGCTGTTGCACTGTTCTGACGCTCTTCTCGCCGCCGATGGAGGATGGACCTGAAGGACTCAAAGAAGCTGGAATACGCTCGTGAAGACGAAGCACAGACATTTGCAGGTACGTTTAATGTTAAATAACTTATTGTAAATATCCGTTGGGTCATATTCAATTCATAATTGACATTACTTTGCCTTGTGTATGTAACGTTAACTTCGTTATGATTACCGTCGAGTTACCTGCCGCGTGAGGGGACACTTTTGTAATTTAAGGTTGACCAGAAATGAAAATATGATTTTTCACATAACCTGGCCATGAGACAGAGCTCGAGACGCTGAAAAAACAGCGGTGAAACGTCCAGAGAAACAGTTCAAACACATTCCGTTTTGTTTGGATAATGTTTTTAAGCCTTTATTGCATACGTTATTTATAAATTCAGAATTTTCTCAGTGTTGGGAAGCTAACGTTAACGTTCATGCTAACGTTCAGGTTTACTCAGGACAGGAGTGAAGTGAATGCCTGTCCCCTTTATGTCTGAAACAATATAACTTTAGTTTATGCATATCTCGACCCACGTTCATTTATAGCAGTTGTATTTTGTAACGTTACATATTTAAATAACGTTATAAACGCATGTTCAAGAGAGTCCTAATCATCTGTCGTGTCAGATCGAGGTGCGGGTCATTTATCAAACCTTTGAGTTGCTAATTTAAAGCTTTTTTTTGTTTGCTGTTAACCTCAAGTTCACACCGATCATGATTTTTTTTTTTATTTCAGAAAATGAAGTGGACGAGCAAGCAGTAGTGTAATAACGTAAGTATTTAGTATTTTGTCTTTCATCTGTTTGTTAATAAATATATATATATATATATATATATATATATATATATATATATATATATATATATATATATATATATATATATATATTTAGTATATGTGTGTGTGTATATACTTTTTCCCTAGGAATTCATTGTGCAGTCTTAAATTTAATCTCCCTTTTTCTATGAACTGTAAAGTGAAGTATTAAAGTTAAATTTGAATTTTTATGATTGTCATTATTTTTGACTTCTATTTGATCCAATAGGTGATTGCTGCAATTGGTGAGGATGCATCATCTTTTGAGGGTAATGCGAATGTCCTGCGTATCCAGTGAAATAAGGTGTGTGACCCTTTATTAAAAACACCCTTGTCAGTGAGATCCCACATTTTAAATCAGTTCTCAGTTTAAATTAAATGTTTAATGTCAGTATAAGCCAAAGTGTTTGATCATATGACTATTATAAATGTTATGACTGTTGTAAAAATATTTTAATTTTCAAGCTTTGTGGTGAACACATGTGCATTCAAGCTTACAACTATTTGTACAGTGATAACTAAAGGGAAATGGCAACAAAGAATGTTAGATATAGTTTTTATTTAAAGTGAATCACTAATTTCCTTTTTGTTTATTATAGTCATGGTGAACCTGACTGAATGCATTCATCAACCATCTCCAACCAAGTCAGAGCTTCAAGGGCAGCTTGTGCTAAAGGTGCCTGAGCTTGATTAAGAAATAAAAGCATCTCCACTGGCCAAAGTCTACAAAAAAAGCAAGAGAATAGAAGTTTGCAGATGATCTAACAGGTATTAACATAAAACTTACATAATAATAATTTTGCAGTTCAAACCTTTATTTCTTGGATCATTAAGTGCCTTTTCAAGCTGCATTTAGCAAGTTCAAACTCATGGGCCTTATATACAAACCCTTTATATAGAGAACATTCCTCAATGTTTTTCTTTAAAAAATGTAATTCATAAAAATACATTAAATATCTTTTATTCAGCATTTGCTAAACGTTCCAATATTTTTTTTCTTTATTTTAAAAACGGATCCTTTTATATTATAAAATTATTTAAGAGTACTTTGTTAATTTTTTGTCTTTATTTTATTTTAAGGTGGTGCAGTGGGTAGCACGATCGCCTCACATCAAGAAGGTTGCTGGTTCGTGACTCGGCTGGGTTAGTTGGCATTTCTGTGTGGAGTTTGCATGTTCTCCCCATGTTGAAGTGGGTTTCCTCCAGGTGCTCCAGTTTCCTCCACAAGTCCAAGTCCAACAAGTCCAAAGACGTGCTACAGGTGAATTGGGTAAGCTAAATTGGCCATATGTATGTATGTGTGTGAATAAGTGTGTATGGGCGTTTTCCAGTGATGGGTTGCAGCTAGAAGGGCATCCGCTGCGTAAAACGTGTGCTAGATAAGTTGGCGGTTCATTCCTCTGTGGCGACCCCAGATTAATAAAGGGACTAAGCCAAAAATAAAATAAATAAATGGATGATTTTATTTTACAATAGATTCAGGCTTTCGTGCTGCTCTAATTCTGCTCCCCCATATCTTTAAAGAGAAAGTTGATTGCTTACAGTAATTACACTGGAAGAGGTTTGGGTACTGTTGGTTAAATACTTTGTAATACTCTGATAGATGTTATGCAGTTCTGACAGATTTAACATTGTTTATTGATGTCTTTTTTCTTTTTTATTTCACAGTGGGATGATGATGATGCTCCTTACCCCCCTCCACAGATGGTTGAAAGTCCTTTGCAAAGTGTTGGACAATAGGAGTTAAAAGGCATTATTACATCCTTCGCCGTTTACTGTGTTTTAAACTTGGCTTATCCACGCTACATAAAGAATGCAAAGGATGAACATCAGCAACTCCCCGAGATGGAACAACAATTTAAATTTGAACATCAGCAACGGTGTGAAGATGGAGATCCAAAATTACAAGAAAAACAACTCAGTGCAGCTGTCAGAGAGAACTGGTATTGCTGGGTCTGCATCAAACAGCAATGCTTGGATCTTTGCATTTGCTTTTTTGCATGCGTTTCGAGTCTGCATCAGTATTTTTAGACTAGCAGCTATAGACATTTCAATAACATTGCCCAAATCAACTGAGAAGCACAAGATGACACAATGCAAAGAATTTTTTCCGCCCAACATCCTTGATGAGACTGACACATTCAGGTGTTCAAATTGAACTGTTTTTGTGAGCATGTGAGACCGCTAATGGAGAAGAAATGACTCTTTCCTAATGAAATACATTTTAAATGTAAATACTGCACTGGTTTCTGTGTGGCAAGTTTATAATACTGCTGTTGTATGATTCATATTTCCATGCAAATACACTAGGAGTTGACTTTGAATGGGGTGTTATAAACCAAGACAGATGGACTTTCAGGCTCTTGAAACATACTCTGCTGATAAACTATTTACGAATGTTTAGAAATTTAAATCAAATGTGTAATACTGTTTGATCAAATGTGTTTTTGAGATCTAAAATGATTAAGGGTATACAGTAAGTGACATGTTTCAATTTACTGTATGGAAAAAGATTGCTTTGAGATTCTTGATGCTTTTAGAAAAATGTAGAATGCAGTGCACTAGCAAAAATATACTTCATGAGGTCTAGTGCTGTTTTAGAAAGATTACTTTGTTACATTGGTAAAAATACTCAGTGAAATGGGATGTACTGGTGTTAAAAAATAATATTAAGCTTTTTTTACTGTTTCATAAAATGTTTAAGCAACTATTTTTTAAGTTTATGCATCTGGTATGACATTGTGATAGTTTAAAACTTTCATCCTCTAAAAAGGTGACAATGTAATTTTTTTTAATCTTTCAATGAGTGTTTGTGATAAAATGTTACAAGTATAAAAGTACAATTATTGTGCAGTTTGTACTCATGGAAACATATTGCTTTTTATTATTTTAAAATGATGTAATGTTTAAACATTCATCCTGTAAAAATGTTGATATTTAATATGTTTAATAAATGTGATAAATGAAATTTAATGTGTTGTTTATGGAGTACAAATCTGAAATGAAAGGGTACAAAATTCATCCCTATGGAGGAGAAATTGTACCTTTTTTAAAAGGTACATTTTTGCACCATAGCCCAAGTAAGGTACAAATTAGTCAGCAGAGGTACATATTTGACCCATTAAGGTACATACTGCTAGGGTACAAATATGTACCCATGTGAAAGGGTACAACAGGTGTACCCTTGAGGGTACTGCCCCAGTGACAAGCCATTGTACCCCTAAAGGTACAAATTTTGCACATTTTTTCTGACAGTGTGGATACATTAATTACACTAAAGAATTGGAACATTAATGATCTGTTTTAACTATTTATTTCCACAAAAGGTGTTTAAAACATTCATAAATTTAATTATGTGAGGACACTAAATTGAGAAATCTCATCATTTACAGATATATAAAAAATCCTCAATAGAACATCAATTTACTGCAACCTTTTAATATTTGACCCAAAGCTAAAACTAAGGGACAAAAAAAAAACAAAAAAAAAAAAAAGAAAGAAATCTATATATGAACCAGAAAAAAGCTCTATATGTTCTGTCTGCAGCCCCTCATTGCCTTTTCGTCCACCGGGAGCAGCTCTGGGAAGTGTCTGCTTTGCATGGCGAGCTGACGTGGCCTGACAGGCAGTAGGGAACCTCACGAGGTGATCGCACCCCGATCCACAGAGGTTATGTCATCAAACCTGGGTCAGCTGTATAATTGGGCTGGGGTCAGTGAGGTGATATGGAGCGTGACAATGAAGCTCTAGAGTTACAGTGCAGATCTGGCTGCTTTGGTGACTGCAGGAGGCACTTATGTACCCCCAGACTGCTCAGGGATCGGTGAGGTGTCTGTTCACTCTCACTGCAATAAAACATGTCAGAGATTCCTATTAAAGCTAACTTATGGACTGAGCTGACAACCTTGGACCTATGAAGTCTGTTAGAGGCTTATTAGTAGGGCTGCATGACTCTGGATAAAACGGACACTTTAAAAGTCCCTTTTCCAACAAGATAATGTATCTAGTGATATGAAGAAATTAAATTAAAAACAGACCAATACTGTTTTGAAGGTGTTCACCGATGTGTTTATACTTAACCAGAACAAAAAGTCAAAAGGAGCATAAATAAGCAAGAAACAAAGTAATATTCTACGTTCAAAATAAGAAATCAACAACGTAACATAATATTATGTTATTGACGCCAATGTTTACATATTAAAGGGCACATATGATAAAAATCATCTTACTGTGTGTTGGTATAGTGTGTCCACAGTGATATTGGGGTGATGTACAGACAGTAAGTCTTCTTTTTAAATTCCCTGATGTTAAAATAGGATCCAAATTCCTCCCCTTTTGAGGCCCACCACAACGTGATGTAGGAGTGCGGTTTCCCCACTCACCGATTTGATTGACAGTCGCATATTAACGTGCCTCTGTAGTAACACGTATAATCATAGCAAAAAGGCAGGATGTGCGCAAATCAACTGAGATACAAGACCTCTGAAGATGTGATCAAGAATGAGTTATACAAGTTTAAAACGTTTTTAAAGCAGTGCATGTTTGTAATGAATTACAGAGATTTTACTCTCTTTATCACCACCGCCTCATGTCAGTACAATTATAAAAGAAGACGCTTTAATCCTGGTTTGTGGACGTTAAAACAGGTTTATTTTTTGTACAATAACATAATGTATATCCATAGAGCAGTGGATATTAACATATATTATGTATCCCGTCACATTTGCCTAGCATAAAATTAGACAGGGACAGGCACGTGGGAATGATAGATGGGAGAACTAGCATTAAAGCCACAGACAACAAAAACAGCTACAGTGTGTTCAAAGCAGAAAATGCAATATTCTGACAGCTATAATAAATAATCTGATGGGTGTTTTTAATTGCAACTTGACAGACACTTTCTAGAGACACAAAATCCTTATCTTAAATCTTGAAAAAATGGGTAAAACAGGTGCTCTATAATTTCTTCATTTTCAAATGTTAAAATAATAAGCTTTTATTTTGATCAGAGAAACATGCACACGTGAGCTGCTTGTTGTACACTGTATAATTGAATATATATATATACACAAGTCTGAGGGATAAATTAGCAGCCTTACTGTTATATATTTATTCTTTTTCAAATATTTCATTTAAGTGATGTAGCAAAGACATTTTCACATTATTATTTTAGATTTGTTCTTCTTAAAGTCTTTTTTGCTTTATTTTGACTGGAATAAAAGCAGTTTTCAATAAAAAAAACATTTAAAGTCAAAATTACTAGCCTTCTTAAAAAAAACTTTTTTTTCCCCAATTATCTACACAACAAACCACTGTTATACAATGATTTACCTAATTACCCTAACTTGCCTAGTTCAACCCTATTAACCTAGTTAAGTCTTTAAATGGCAGTTTAAGCTGAATACTACTATCTTGAAAAATCAATCATTATTCATTTTCTTTTTGGCTTACTCCCTTTATAAATAAATTAGGTCGCCACAGTGGAATGAACCAACAACTTATTCAGCATATTTTTTATGCAGCGAATGCCCTAGACATTTGACTAATAAACAACAAACAATATTAACAAATAAATAAGTACAACAGACATATTGTAATAGATGAGGGCTACACAATATATCTTTTCAGCATGGATATCGCAATGTGTGAATCCACAAGTCACATAACATAAATATGCAATGTTAAGTTGACTTTGCGGTGTAATTTTTAGATTTACATATACAAACCTATCATGCATCCACTGTTAATTTCACTTTTATCTTTGCTTCGTTGCATGTATCCATGCTTGTAGTTTGTTTAATATATTTTATGCATGATTCACTCCCCACAGAATCATCCCTGTCAATCAAAATTACATTTGGTTACACTTTAGGAACCAATTCTAATTATTAACTAGTTGCTTATTGGCTCGCATGTTATTGAGATGCTTATTAGTACTTAATGTATAAAGTATGCATAATCTTTATAAAACTACTCAATACCGAAACTACCTTAATAACTATTATTGAGGAGCAAATTAGGAGTTGATTGAAGCAAAAGTCGAAATGGTTTGCTAAGAGCAAGAATCGAACCTTAAAATAAAGTGACCAAAAATTCAAAGTATTTTTTATATAACAAAGTATATCGCATAAAAACAAAACATTGCATTGTTGGATTTTTCCAATTTCGTGCAGCCCTATAATAGATTTTATCTTGCAGCCTACTTGTTGCCTATCACAGTGTGAAATGATTGATCATGGCTGAGGTAATGCAGAAATAAAAGCTACAACTTTCACTTGGAGCCAAGGCACAGCAGTAACATCTGTAGCAGTGCTGGCAACAAGCCTCTTCTGCCACACCATAAAAGCTTTATTAGTACCATCAACTTGTCTGAAAATCCCACCAGCAGTAATACCGCGGTGTCTTTTCTGCTTTCCAACCCAGTCGCTTCCAATTAATCAGCTTCACTGATACATACTGGATCTGACAGCACGTTGTCAAATCACTGCCTTTCCAAACGTCAAAACTGCAGAAAGAACAACATCACGGGCAATTAAGCGCATTACAGCCTCCGAGAGCTGCCACTTGGACTCCAGCGTGGGGTCTGCGGTGGCACTGAAGTGGAAGGAAAACACAAGGGACCGCAAACAGAGCCTGGAGCCAGGTAAGAAGCAAGAACAACACAAGCCTAATGCACCTCAGCTGTGTTAACAGTGGCCGTCCTGTGGAGGGATGGATCATTGACGTGGACAAAAACAACAAAAGCGCCACAAATGCCAGGGGTTGCGGGTAAGGGGGTTTTGGTGAGTCGCCAGGGAATTGAGAAGGAGCGTCTGTGTCATTCGGAGGCTTGACTTTTGGTTACCGCTCTAATCAGGGAGCTGAATTCTTGTGATTTGCTCAAAGAGCCTCTTGGGAAAGAGCAGCTCTGATGAAGCAGAAGAGGAGAAGGTGAGAAGAGGGGCGAAAACACATCCTGGACTCATTAAATCACCACTGAGCCAAACACCTTAGTCCAGGATTAAACGCACAGAGAGTGGTTTCAGATTTACCTCATTAGTATTCCTAAGTATTTGTGTGGATGTACAGAGCAAAACACACTATGGACATGTTTGTAGAATCGAAGGGACAAAAATCTTAATGTAAATACAGTCAATCCATCACTGATGGCCAATGGACATCACGATGCTGAGCCGGCATCACGATCCTCTGCCCCGCCGCCATCACAGCAACAACATGCTCGCGAAAAATACCATAAGGCCCTATTTACCTTAATACATCTTAGTTTTAAAATGCCATTTTAGAACCAAAACGATCCACGTCCACACTGGCAATAGACTCTATGCACGAACTCTGCTGACGTGTTTCCGGTAGATTATGAGTCAGTCTCTCTACTTCCGCATGGCGCGTTCTATACCGAAATCTAATAGCGGCGAAACCTAAACGTATCGAAGCATGAGAAAGAAGGGAGATTTACACTTGAAGATCCTGTGCTAGTGGATGCCCAGCATCTGGAACATCATTATTGTTCAGTTTCACAACCCACTGCAGATGATTAATACACCAGATCAGGCTGACATTTTCTGTGAAGAGGTGGAGTGACTGAAAGGAGACTGCTTCCATGCTGCTTTTGGCGTTATACAGCTCTAAAAGTATGATTAAAAAATTATGTACACTGAAAAAATATGATTCCTTGGATTTACTCATTTTTTATGTTAAGTAATTGTAAACAATTTATTTGGGCTGAATTTAAACAAACAAATTAAGTTGAACATTATTAAACTTCATTTGTTTGTTTAAATTCAACACAAATAAATTGTTTGCAACAGTTCTGCATGCAACACTTTTTCAGTGAGAGAATTTAACCCAGATGAAATAATTTGGTTATGGGTAAAACAATGACCATGCGGGTCAGGTAGTCAAAAGTGTAAGCAACAAATAATTATTCATAATAATTAAATTCACCACCACTTACGATGACAATGGCATCGGCCAATGTTTCACATTAGACATCGTATGATGTCAAATTGGTCGACATCACCCAACCCCTGGCAAATTCTGACTTAAACTTAAAGTTACTTAAATTCAACCAGCGTTATATTTTTAGACCAGAAATGACATGGGCTTCTCCCAAAAGATAATAGGACAATGTACAAGAGGCATCATTGTCAAAAAAAACCCAAAAATGATCAGGTTTTATGTACATTTGAACAAAAACTTTAAGTCAGAATTTGACTCAAATTCTTTAAGTCAGAATTTGAATTTTCAAGTCAGAATTTTCACAAAGACCTTTACAAATTGCAGTTTTGATGTTGTCCCATTTTCACTGTGAAAAACACCCACATTGTCAATCTTGTCTTCCGTCTAACATGTCCTGCGTGCAATTGCAATTTATCAAGTCATGTGGAAAACCTTCATGACCATGACCGCCCAGCTGCAAGCATTCATTTTGTTCAACAGACAGAAATTATCCATAATGTATAACGTTTAATTTATCAACCTCATTTTCTTATTAAGTTGATTTTTATTAAGTTTAACATGCTGTTTGTTTGCAAATTTATATGAATACATATGATTATGTCTATAAATATTTGGACATCGACTTAATTCTAACATTTTTGGCTATATAAACCAACACAATGGATTTGAAATGAAACAAATAAGATGTGCTGCAACTGCAGACTCTCAGCTTTAATTTAAATTTACACATCTGGTCATGGAACAGCTTAGAAGCCAGTTGTTCAATTACTTTTGGAGCCTTAACAAGTGGGAGGTACATATGCAAACTGTTGTAATTCCTACAGCGTTCACCTGATTTGGATGTAAATACCCTCAAATTAAAGCTGACAGCCTACAGTTAAAGCAAATCTTGTTCATCTCAAATTGTTTTGGTGTATAGAGCCAAAAATGTTAGAATTGAGTCGATGTCCAAATATTTCTAGACCTAACTGTATATATGTGTCTAGTCCATTGGCCCTTTGATGAGGGGACTTACGCTTCAAACAACCTGGAAAACAGATGAGTCTTTAATTTAGACTTGAAAATTTGCAGTGTCGAAGGCATTTTTAATCCAAGCATTAGACAAATACGACTTTATTAAATCTTATTTTCATTTATTTATTCATTGTTCTGTCATTTATATTCAGTGTAAAATTATTACTTTAAATGTCAAAAACTTTTAAAGTCCAAAAAGAAACGGACTGTTGTTTGTTTTTATTTGTTTTTGTGTTGTATTATTTGGTTAGCAGCAATAACACTTTAAAATGTAAAGAGGTTTCATGTGATTTTCTAATCTAGTAGTGTTTTGAAACAGTTGTGAAAACCATGAAACCGTGAATATTTGTCAGACTATAATCGTACAACCAAAATTTAAAATAGCTATTCCCTATTTTGAAGCATGAGGGTTTTAAAAGCATTCAGGCATAAGAAATTGAACCATTCGCAACTTTAATAAAGATTATTTGTATTGAATTATTTTATAAGACTATGCATGCAGTATTCCTGTAAATGTGATTATTCAATTAGTCTACCTGAATACAGTTATACTTCTCAGAAAAGCTTAAAACATTGTTTATTTCATTTGCATCTTTTTCTCTATATTGTATTTATCTATGATTGTAGATTGTTTTTCATATTTTATGCATGACTCACCCTGCTACAGAATCATCCCAATCAATTTAAAATTATTCATTCTCTCCAAATAGAGATATTCAAGTCATCTGGAGAAATTTTATTCATATCATCACAGTATATATTGCAGAAATATCGTGCAGCACTAGTCTAAATATTTACAGAATAGACAATTTATTAGTGGATTAATAATATGTTGACACTGTCAGAGGATTTCTGTTTTTCAGTAAACTCTCAGATAATTTTTTCTTGGATCTCCAGTTTAAAAGCTGTGGTACAGAGGGAGCTTTGAGATTGTTTTGGGAGTGGGGAAAACATTGGAAGCTTTACCTCAGTCTTTATGATTGCATTTCAGCCAGTAAACAAGACTTGGCCCACGGGGATCCTGTGACATTGTAAAATGGAGCAAGGGCTACCGCTGGGCAGTCACTTCAGAAACACTGTTTCTTAAAACTTTTATTGAACTATTTGCAGTTCCCTAAACCTGAACATAAATTCATTATGGCAACATTTTAAACATCAGCATCTGCTCGAATCTTCTTCAAAATGTTAAAAAGCCTTCAATGCGATATTACACCCAGGCGTAAGTCTCACGAGAACCCATAGGAAACAGATTAGGAGGGAGTCACCCCAGAGAGAAGGTTATCAGAGCTGTGCACCAGAGAGATTGTCAGATAGCTAACAATAAAACATCCTGATCCAGGAAAAACCATTGATGAACTCTATTGAGGGGCACAGCGTTGTGGCTCCCCTGAAAAGTGTGAAGACGTTCTTTCTAGCTTATCAAAGAACAAGTGCACAATTATTATCTGCTAAGGAAAGTGACTATCTGCAGGGAAAGGGCACATCTTAAAGGGAAAATCAGGCCTGCGGGAGGGCTGTGGTTTGCAGATGGAGTGCAAACATGCAGACGTTAACGGCACAGCCACCGCTTTGACAGACAGACAAGCAGCACGAGTCGCTACCCTCAAGGTATTCAACTAATCTTTCAAGAGGGAAATTAATCTTCCTTCTGCTCACACAGAAGAATAAAGGTCGTTTTGTTTGAACCTAGCCAAGTTCACCATAATCAGAAGTGCAGCTTAGCTGAAGTTTGCAAGATTGAGTTGTAGGAACTCGACCAGAGCAGTGAACTCTCTACTTAGTTTTTTTTTTAAACAGAGATTACATATGGTCCAAACTAAAAGATGTGACTGACTGAGAAATGTCATATTAAGTACAAACAAGGTGATTGGATGATATGGAAATTATCATATATGGTATCCACAGAATACTAACAGAAAAATTCTTTAATGATGCATCTAACTTTGGGTCAGTTCACTTATGCAATTGAAACATTCCTTAAATAGTAAATACAGTGCATCTGGAAATTATTCATAGCGCTTCACTTTTTCCACCTTTTTTATGTTACAACCTTATTTTAAAATGGATTAAATTTATTTATTTTCTCAAAATTGTACACACAATACCCCAAAATGACAATGTGAAAAAAGATTTTTTGAAATTGTTGCAAATGTATTTAATTGAAATTGTATTGCAGTGAAACTCTAAATCGAGCTCAGGCACATTCTGTTTCCACTGATAACTCTTGGGATGTTTCAACAGCTTAATTGGAGTTCACCTGTGGTAAATTCAGTTGATTGGACATGTTTTGAAAAGGCATACACATATGGTCCCAGAGTTAGGGTTGTGCCGATAGACGATGTCATCGTCCATCGCCGATGGCCGACAAACTTAGCGATGCTGAGCCAGCATCGCAATCCATCGCCTCGCCCCTCATTTATATTGATATACAACTTATTATTTGCATGTTATCTTAAAAGCAATAATGGTCTTTTCATAAGCTGTGTTAAATTCTACATTTAGCTGCCGCTTGCACGGCTGACAGCATCGTGAGGATTAAATGAAAGATTATAGAGTAACTCTCACGCCTAAAATGTGTAGATTCAGTGGCAAACGCTGTTACCTGCAAACCCCGTCCCACAGACTTTACACTGAATGGCTTTAATCCTTTTCATAGGGGACTTGAAACACGAAGTCTTTTATCCACTCTTGGAAAAGTATAAATCGTGGATTAAGATTCAGGACATGATCACTTATAAGATGTGCCATTACTAGTAACTTTAGTTAAATATCAGTGTTATTTTCATTCTCTTATCTTCAGCACTTCACATTTTGTGGTTGTAGCTCCTGTCATCTGAAGGCAGAAGGCAATGACTGAGTGATTGACAGCTGATATTAACCAATCATTCGCATTCAGTTCTAGAACAGTGAGCCAATAAGAAGAGCACAAAGTCGGGGCAAGCATTGCAGGCTTTTTTTACTTCAGCAAGTTCACATAACAACAGTTTTTATCTGTTCCTGAATGCTGCGTTTGGCGTTTTTAGGTGCAAAGATGCATTCTGCATAAATGTCTCCTAAATCCGCCCAATCGGTGAGAATTTTTCAGTGAAAACAATGAAAATGTATGCACTGCAGTGAACTTCAACCGAACTCTCGTCTCTTCCACCAGCTATGGGAAAAGCTATTAGAATGACAAAGATCACTGTGCCTATTCATGCCAAAGTCCCGCAGAAAAAAGGTGATTGACAGGTGGTCATTTGTTTGTAACTTCATTTATTTATGGTTTGGTTATGGGTAAAGCAAAGACCATGTGGGTCAGGTAGTGAAAACGATAGACTACAATTAATTAACTTGTAATGAATTAATTGATAATTAACAACCACCCCCACCCCCCGCCTATGACGACGATGGCATCGTCTATCTCGATGTTTCATATTAGACATCGTGCGATGCCAAATTGGTCAATATCGCCCAACCCTAGTTGACAGTGCATGTTAAAGCACAAACCAAGCATGAAGACAAAGGAATTGTCTGTAGACATCCAAGACAGGATTGTCTAGAGGCACAAGGCTGGGGAAAATTACAGAATAATTTCTCTTTCTCTGAAAGTTCCAATGAGCACAGTGGTCTCCATCATCCGTAAGTGGAAGATGTGTGGAACCACATGGACTCTTTCTAGAGCTGGCTGGCCATCTAAGCTGAGTGATCGGGGGAGAAGGGCCTTAGTCAGGGAGGTGATCAATAACCCGATGGTCACTCTGTCTGAGCTCCAGCGTTCTTCTGTGGAGAGAGGAGAACCTTACAGAAGCACAACCATCTGTGCAGCAATCCACAAATCAGACCTGTATAGTAGAGTGGCCAGACAGAAGCCCCGCCTGGAATTTGCCAAAAGCCATCTGAAGAACTGTTAGACAAAAAAAAATAAAAAATTCTCTAGTCTGATGAGACTAAAATTGATTTCTTTGAAGTGAATGCCAGGCGTTACGTTTGGAGAAAGCCAGGCACCGGTCATCACCAGGCTAATACCTTCCCTACAGTGAAGCATGGTGGTGGCAGCATCATGCTGTGGGGATGTTATTGAGCAGCAGGAACTGGAAGACTAGTTAGGAATAGGATAGAGGGAAAGATGAATGTAGAAAATAAATTATTTAATCCAATTTGGAATAAGGCTCTAACATAAATGTGGAAAAAGTAAAGTGCTATAAATACTGCACACCAGATGCACTGTATAATCCCCTTATCTAGTTGTTTAATTTTAGAAACAATCTATTGTCTGTTTAATAAAAATGCATTAGTAGTGAAAAGTCGACAGCAAAAATAGTAGTACCTGGGACTTTTGTAGTACTTATTAGTACTAGTAGAATAATAGTACTTACTGTAGTACACTGATTGAGCTTTGTAAATTTTTTCGACAATAAAACTTAAGTGCATTGTTCATCATGAGATAATGCTGGTTGTGGAAATCAGTCAGAGAGTCCTCCTGTGGGGCTGCACAATATATGGTTTGAGCATCGATATCGCAATGTGTGTGTCCTCAATAGTCACATTGCAAGATATGCACTGTTGAGTTGGGATAATAGATGACCAGGAACTACAGGTCAAAACACATGAGATTTGTGGAGACTCTGCAGAATTTAAGCACAATAGAGTGCAAGTTAATCATGTGCATGTGTTTTTAAGGCCTGTGACTATGTAAGCATTTTAAGGGAGTTTACAGCATTTGAATAGAGCATAAAGAAGTTTAATAAAGATTCATTATATTGAACAATTTATATGATGATGACTATGCATTATTAATTAGCATTTGATTATTTCATTTTTGTAACTGAATACTGTCAGACTTAGCAGAAAACCATAAATAACTGCATTTCACTTTAATATTTGCTAGATTGTGTTAATTTATGACTGTAGTTTGTAATATGTATAAATAATAAATGACATTAAAATACATTTATATTTCACTTCTCTATAAAATCATCCCAATCGATCTAAAGCAGGGCTATTCAATTAGTTTGTCATGGGGGCCAGTTCATGAAAAGCCTCGCAAATGAGAGGCCGGAGAGATGTGACTTGCAATATACAGTAAGTGGTGACACAACAGAAATAGAAGAGCCCATATGCTGTATTTTTGCTCTAAGACAGCCACGTTGGCTTTTTCTACATTAATATGTTGTATTTTAAAACTACATAACATCACTGCATTGTACAATGTAGCTTTTTTACAAACATATCCAAATATTGCATTTCCGTGTATTGCTTAAGTAGGCTTCTTCTACATTCAAACACATTTATATGCTGTTTTAAACGGCATAACAATTAGAGATGCAACAAATAAAGATTTTGGTATCATGGTTTCAGGGTTATGATTATTATGCATTTATTCAATTCAAAACACTACTAGTTTCGAAAAACACAAGAAAACTGATTATATTTCAAAAAGTGTTGTTTATTGCTGCTCAGTAACCAAATACAGCACTATATATATATATATATATATATATATATATATATATATATATATATATATATATATATATATATATATATATATATATATATTTTTTTTTTTTTTTTTTCTTTATTCTAAACAATAGTTCATTTCTCTCTTTGGACTTAAAAATAAATGAAAAAGTTTTTGATTTAAACATGAGTGATAATTTCACAATGAAGATAAATGAAAGAACAATGAATAAACAAATAAAAAATAAGAATAAATAAAACATTATTATTTCTCTAATGTAAATTTAAGCTTTATATTTTCTAATAATTTAAATGAACTGTTATTATCTGCGTTCATACATCATTTTAAAAACTTGTAATAATTTGTCGAACTTATCTTGTTTACATTGCACTCAAAGCCATGCACAACCCTCACCACTACAGCACGAGATAATTTCTACTGTGTTCCTGGAGGGCGCGAGTGCGTCAGTTGGGTGCGTAAAAGACATAATATGTGAACGGCCTGCTGCTATAGTTAATCCAGTGTGCATGCATATTAGCCTTGCTATAAGCTCAGGACTTTAAACTAGCACACAGTTGGCATAACTTTGTTTAGGTGCAGCAGCAGTTTTTTTCCATGCCACAGAAACGTGGCATTGAGAAGCCTTTAAGATTAATTAACCGTAATGAATTAAAGCGCGCTTAATAGTAAAATGGGCTAATCATTGCATCCCTATTAACGATATCAGTGCATTGGACAAAAGGCCTTTTCTACAAACATATCCAAATGTTTTCGGCTGCCCACCCCACTCACTTAATGTCAGGTGACTCACTCCCTGCACAGCCTTCAACTGCAGCTTGTGCTATATTGAACAGACGCACATCACTTCATAACTATAGCAACAGTTTTTCGACTGAACTAAATTTATTCTTGATGTCTTGTTCACTATTTGGAGGGCTGGAACAAATTGCCTCGGGGGCCACCAATTAAATAGCCCTGATCTAATATATTCACAAAAAAATAAAAAAATTTAAAGTTATACAAGTCATCTGGTGAAATTATATCTCAATATATATTATCTATATCTCAGAGAAAAAAATATTGTGCAGCCCTATCCTACACGATGTCAAACATAAAGAATGACAGAAGCATCAGGGAGTGCACGTTCAAGGAATGCAGAACAATCTTTGCTCAAGCATATTGCATACGCTATCCTTGAAACATTACAACAAACTGAGCTCAATGGGAAACAGACCTGTGTTTGGAGGAGAGGCACATTAAATGGCATCGGCTATATCATCCTTTACCTCTCAAATCTGGAGGAGGTTTTGATGTAATGGCTGGAAAATCTTGGCTGGGGATGCTTCATTCATGCGATAAGGCTCACAATGGCTGCCTTTGTGAACACTACACAGCTTATAAACGCATTAGTATACAGAGATAAAGATGTCATGGAGCACAAGGGGTGGTTTTTGGGAGGGGGCCAGACTGCTATAATTTGCCAACTCGGATTTGATGAACCCCATTAAACTATAATAGCTGATTTTCTAAATCGCTGCCAACGCTCCTCTCTTTAACAAGCTTCTGAGGATGTTTGCCTGTATCCATCCTATTAACCGCCCCACTCTTCCTGATGTCTTAATGCAGGTCAGCTCCTCTGGGTTTTAGAGGGAGAGATATGGATAGAAAAAAAAGAGAGGGAAAGCTTTCTGTTCTCTTTTTCTTATCTTTTAGCACAGCCTCTCGCAGACACTGATGCTCAACAACCAGCCAGGCTTTCTTGGCACAGTCTGTACCATGTAGAGAAACAGCCCCACCACAGACTGGATCTCAGCACATCTGGAGCAAACCTGTTGTTTCGGTGATCACAGGAACCCGTTTCCTGCCAGAACAGCACAAGGAAGTCAAGATGTGCGATGACGCTGACACATATGCAAATACACATGCACTGTCCTTCCCGCAACTTTCCCAGCGGA
Organism: Danio rerio; assembly: GCF_052040795.2. Lineage (NCBI taxonomy): Eukaryota > Metazoa > Chordata > Actinopteri > Cypriniformes > Danionidae > Danio > Danio rerio. The sequence goes on from NC_141034.1 coordinate 37,983,991, forward strand.
ATAAATCTGCATTTCATCACGGCTATAAATCTATGAAATATTCAGCCTATATATTAAAAATGCAGCTGAGCTTAGACAAGATATGTAAAACTTCACCTTCGCGTTAAATCAAAACATGCGCCTTATCGTCTAATTATTTTTCACTGGATTGTTTATTAAACATGAACCCAAAGACCTTCCTTTCTGCTGTCTTTTGGAGTGCGCGGTGATGAGTCTGTTCGAGACAGCCTGTAAACAGAGACAGGGGAAGTATAAAGAAGAGACTGGGAAAGTGGTGCTGAGGACATCCACCACTCCTCCTGGTTTGGAGAGCCTGTGGTGAGGATTACAGCATGCAATTCATAGTTTACGGTCACATAACTACTCGAAGCGTGGAGGGCAAAACATCCATAGAACTGCGGTTAAACCTGTCCAGTTCCCATCCATGGTTCAAGATCACCTAATAAATAAATTAATTTAAAAACCTGTGAATTGGGCACTTGTAATCCACATTAGATAGGATTGCTTTGTAGTGTACATGCTCTTGTGTTGAATGTGTTTTAACAACCACAAAAGCTAACCTACTCTCTGCCTACTGACCTAACATGTGATTGTCATGGGATGTGTTGTGAGAAAATCTGGTTTATTTACACTTGTTAATAGCATAAACATCTTCATGGTGAAAAACATAAGAAAAACATTCGGTCCCACTTTATATTAAGTGGCCTTAACTAATATGTACTTACACAGGAATTAATAGTTTGTTACAATGTACTTATTGTGTAAATACATGTATTTATTGTGTACTTCTGCTTGATTAAATACCTGTATGTATATACATCTGTAATTAACTTCTGTAATTACATTTGTAAATACACTGCTGACCATTCCCTACACCTTAACCCACCCATAAACCTACCCATACCACCAAACCTGTCCATAACCCAACCCTTATCCCAACTCAAGAGCACCACAAGTGTTCTCAAATACTTTATGAACAAAGTAAGTACATTGTATTTATTTTTTGATGTAAGTACATAGTAGTTAAGGACACTTAATATAAAGTGAGACCAAACATTCCAATAAACATTTGTTTAGTTTTTATTTTTCAGTCATTACAACACAGAAAGGCCTTTGTCCCGCCCTCATGTCCCAACATCTCCTTGTTAATTTAAACACTTTTAAGCACTTTTCAACAAAACAAGCTAATTTTCCAGGTATTCCTGGATTTGAATTTCTAAATTCAACTACTTTAAGCACTTATCCACCTTGTGCCAACACTGACATTATGCTCAAAACACACCCAAAACTCATTAGGAGAATAAGCACAACCGTGTTAGACCATGCGCCTGGGCGCACACCGTATTTTTCCATCCTTAAAATAGCAAAAGTGGATTCAGAAATACCCTTCATGTTTTTGCGCCTAGATCGTTAAAACAAAGCCCTTATTCTTTTATTTGATGCTATAAACCTAGAACTGTATTACTGATTATTAATGCATTATTTTCTTATTATTTACATTACCCCCCCCCCCCCCTTTTTTTTTTGCTTGTATTAGGAGGGAATTTTTTTTCTGAAAATACAATAAATTAAAAATGGTTTACCTGTATAAAAAACCCTCTTGATAAAAAAAATAACAAAGACAAAACCACTATGTAAGAAAGTTTTTTTTTTTTCTTTTGCAGTGAGGGTGTGGTGTCATTATGCGTTTGCGGGTGGGTCTGGTGGGCAAAATCACCATCTTAATTCTTGCATCTTATCCCATACCTAGCGAATGTTTTGCTTTTCTATAGTGTGTAAATGGATATGAGTCATCCATCTTTTTCTGCCGTCACACAAACCTGGTAAGGAAAGAATAGTTTGATTGATGGTCCTATAAGGGTCTGGCATGACGTAAAAACTATGAAAAACATCAACACAACAAGACCATAAAACCAGATGGATTTATCTATTCATGAAACAGGAGAAAAAAAACAAGGACTCTGCTGTGAAATAGTACTACTATTTAAAATATCTATAATGTTATTTTTCCATTTCAATGATTCAATCTATATTAAAATGCCATTTATTCCCTTGATGCAAACCTTAATTTCCAGCAGCCATTACCCCAATCATCAAAGGCATCCTTCACACATCATTCAAATATACTGTACGGATATGTAGCTCAAGAAATGTTGTAATCGAAAATATTATCAATGTTGAAAACTGATGTGCAACTTAATTTTTCTGATAACCATACATTTATTATAACCATGATTAATGTTCAGGATAATTTGTTTGAAACATAAATATTTTGAAACATTAATAATGTCGTAACCACCACTTTTAAACGATTGTGTGCCATAGATCCTCTTTTTACCAAATAGTTCTGTTTTTCCACTATTAAAGCTACTTTTAAGACATTAAAAGTGGATAAAAGTGTTGGCTAAGCAAGAAGTAAACAACAAAAATGTTAGCTCTCTATAAACCGTTTAATGTGATGTTTGCGTTTTAATCTCAGCCAGGATTCACAAAACGCAAGCGAATCTTCAAACCATTCCCACATGTTTCAATGTGTTGCAATGATTACTTATTTTGTTATGATAATAAACAACAGGCATCTGATCCAGCATAGGCAGCCGAGATTATAAAAGCATGATTAGCCATGATTACCACTGTGGTTATTGCCGTGATGACTACTTCAGCTTGGCAAAGTGATGCACTGACCCGCAGCTCCCCTGACTACTGGCCGAGGCGGAGACCCAGACGGTCAAGACATCCTCCACAAACAAACAAGTCAATCGTAAGTAGCCAGACAACATCTGCTGCAAAACAATTAGCCGCTTTGCCTGGCTGGACATTTCAACCTTAAATGTTCTCTATTTGACACAGTCCATTTCTTCGAGACTAGTCAACACCACGAACCGCAGGCTACATGTGCGATAAAATCGATTCTAAACGTGTAAAAGTGAACAACAATCTGCTAAACAAACACTGAATGACTACGACACATTGTACATAACTCCGGAAGAGTGACAACAGAAACAGCAATATAATCATATATCAAATCTCTTAAGAAAGGCCTTAGTTAACCCGGTTGCATGTTGCAGTTATCGCTCATTAAATTGAATAAATATGTTACGACGTAACAAACTTACTGACATCTTTCCCAGAGGAGCAGCAACGGTGTCGTTTTTCCAGTAGCAAGCTATTTTTCCAAACGATCTCGTCATCAACCACCGTCGAAATGAATCGTCACATCATCGACGTTACCGTCAGGCAGGAAAGGCGATTCATTCTAATGAATCAGTTTGTTCTTCTCATGTGAATTTTGAAGCTTGGGAAGGTTTGATTCATTCTATTGAATCGGTTCAATCCTAAAATTCCGATGTACCTTGATGGTAAAGATTCATTTAAATGATTCTTTTCATATTAGTCTGTGGTTTTATACGTAGCATTGGACATTTCTAGTTAATCAGTTGGTTGAGATGATTCACCGGAATGAAATTGTCAAAAAATATTCCTTTATTTATTCATATGTTTTATTTTTAGTTTAATTATCGAACAACATGCACAGAACAGTAGATAAAGTACAACCTTGCAGATAAACATGCAATAGTGATTCATTTTTTTCCACAATATTTTATAGGCTACAAATGATTTTATTTTTTAAAGTAATGAAAAAAACTGCTTTTAACACCACTGAGAAAATTTTAAATATGCAACGTGAACGCTTTCATTTTTATGTACTTGAAATGTTGTTATCGAAATATTAAAACCATTCCTGTTTTATTTTGTCCCCTGGGTTTTGTAAAGCTGTTTTCATTGTATTTACAGTAGTAGGCTGTAAGTACCAGCCCCCACAATTAAGACATTTTGTTTGTTATTTACCTTTGCTATGGAAGAAAAATAATGCCAAATGTCTTCGTAAGGAAAAAACACAAACAAGTTAAATGGCACTAACTAAAAACAATATTGCATTCAATTAACAAGTGCTTGCATATTAATGCCTTGAATTTACAGGGCTTATCCTAAAATTTAACATAGATCTATATTTAAGCTGTGAATAATTCAAGTCAGAACAACTTGACACACACATTGTTATATTTAAAAATTCAATATTTTATATTCACCTTTCATAATTCACTTCCAAATTATCATTAAAATAATAATGCTATATTTCACTTCCTGACAAAAGTCTTGTCTACTATCCAAGTTTTAGGAACAACAAATAATAACTTGGCCAATCCTGGAGCACCTTGACCTTCTTTGCCTTCAGGAACTTTGATGTGGAGGCTGAAGTATTATTAGGAGCACTATCCTGCTGACGAGTCACCCCTCTCCTGTGGTTTGTAATGTACTGTAACAGGCAGCACAAATGTCTTGATACCTCAGACTCTCGCACACCCCATAATGATATACTGTATATAATGATATAACATAATGATAAATATAATGAACTCTCGCATAACCCCAAACCATGATTTTTTTCTTCACTAAACTTGACTGATTTCTGAGAGAATCTTGGGTCCATGCAGGTAACAATAGAGTTTCTGCAGTATTTGTGATGGTGTATTTGGGAAGCAATTCAACCTTCTGCCACTTTTCCAAATGAAGAAATGAAATCTTTTCCAGATATTATGTTGCTCTTAAACCTGGGATTGACGACAATACTTTTGTCAGGTAGTGTATATTATTATTAATGTATTTTTAAACTAGTTGCTTTTGATTATGATTAACATGTAGCTTGCTAAGCAACAGTTTCAATACATAATCAAACATTTAGACATTTGCAAATGCTCTCTTCCCAACAGGCCCCATTAGTTCTCACAAAAGAAACCTCTGCTCATACAGAAGCACCATCAGACTGACTCTGCATTTCTCATCTTTATATTTTTCTGTGTACTCTATAAAGAGTCCCAGTCCCTAGCGGACATCAGAAGTAGCACCCTTGCATGTTCTTCCCATATACACCCTGGGAGAAAGTGAGTGATGTTTATGCTGTTGCCATGACGAGAGATGTCCTTTAGAGAGAGACAGAGGAGGTGTTTAATGATCTTCACCACCCTCAGGTTTAGACAACCATTATAGCATCAGTCTCAAACATACACAAGCGCTTCCCTCTTCTCTGCAGGGTAACCGATGATCGTTGGCTCGAGACCAAAAGGGATTTTTTTTTAGGCTACAATACCACCCAGAAGCCTAATACCATCCTGATGATTACTGCCGGAGCTGTTGACAAAAAGATGATGTTCTCATGCATATGAACTAGCTACACATCAGACCGGTTGCATTATTTAGGTTACCTTTCTTTATTTGCCATCCCTTGAGAGACACGCATCCTTAAACTCGGATATCAGATTCATGAGAAAACCAAACACAGCATGCAAAGAAAACAAGAGCTCCTGAGAGACGTCCATATGCGTAAACAAATTACACTCATCCTATGTGGAAATGAAACAATGAGCTTCTATTGCTTGGAATTCAACTTGGATCCTCACGCCAATCAATCATGGCTTATTCCCATTGACTTCCATATTCCCATTCTCATACTGCACTACTCAAGTGCATTTAGCAAGGTTAATGTCTTTGGCTTACAGTACAACATATGGGAAGTGTTTGTGCATGGCTATTAACATTGTGTATGTCACAATTCCACGTGCAAGTAATTCCCACAAAGCATGCTGTGAATCGACTCCATCGCTTTAACAATGGCGAAATAATATCTATTTTCAAACGCTCACATGCAAACAATTAAACGCACTCAAAAAGCGCATATTAACATGCAACCGAAGGGCTTGGCGAGATGCACCTCGCTATATGCCGCTTCATACAGCGCATTTGGCTTTTGCTCCAGCAGCTCCGCACCACATTTGTCTTCATCTGAGGCAGCTGCTGAGCGGTGTCTGGCAGACAGCTCCCATTCGTTCGGTTTGATGATTAAATAGATTTTGATTTGGCATGCTGCTGTGTAAACTTCCTGTGTGGCTAACCCTCAGGTCTGGCTTCGCCTCTGGGCCCCCCAGGAGAGCCGATCGCCATTGCATTTACCAATGACCAGAGTTCCCAAACGCCTGTTTAACCTCCTCTTGTTGTGCGTTTCTCAGGTCTCTGTTTTTCGCACCAACCCAGATTCCAGAGACTTTGTGAATATTAAACAGCGACAACTGCGGGAATGGTTCCCAAATGGGCAGCAGATGTTATTCGAAGGCGAGGTGAGATTGTTTTGTCTTCAAATGGAGTTTGGATATTGCCGGTTGACAGCCCTTCACAGCGAGTTACCGCTAAAGATCAGTGACCACAGTTTTCACCAAAACATAACTGTTACAGATGACTTTGACCCCATCAAACCCTGTTATCGAATATTTACATGCCATATGGTTGTTGTGTAAACCTCTGAGGTTGAGGGTAAGTTTCTTTTCATCTGTTGGTAATCACTATAAGCTCCATATGCTGTTAGGAACATTATCCTGAAGATTTGCTCTGATAATAGGGGATATAGTGCCTGCCTTAATCTCTTTAGTACACAAGATGTTTCTTATGTCAGATAACATTATCTACTGAAAGAGTAGAGGGATGCCAACTTATGCCAGCTTCAGCTGCCAAACGCAGAGTCTAGTCTAGTATAACCTACAACTGCCTCCTGGTTACCTGCTGGACCTGTCAGCTCTGAGAGGAAGCAGAGCGGTATATGGAGCAAGATGAATGAGTAACTAGTGGAAAATCATTTCAGAGTCTGTTTAGGATCCAGCAGCAGTCATTGCTTCGGGCTAATGCTGTATCAAACTCGGCGAGACGAAAGAAGGGAAATGGCTTTGAAGGATGAAGTAAGAAGCATGCAAACGCATTTTAGGGATATATGCATTCAATTCTGTTCTCCACTCCATATAAATTCGAATAAATGTACAAGCAGATGCTACAAGAATCTGTTCGTTTCTACGTACTGTTCTAGAGAATGGAAAGTTTTATGCAGATGCATTTATACTTATCATAGGACATGAGAGTGACAGGATTGGTCTAGAAATGCATATTTTAGGGTTTAAATCTAGTGTGTAAAATCAAAATTAACCATTAAATTTTGTTAGCACTTATTGTTATGCTTCAGGTGAACAATTAATTTGTGCAAGTTAAAGTTTTGGTAATCTTCAATCAAAGTGTGACCGTTTGGTTCCAAGTTTGGAGTGGCTGTCCTTCCGTTGGCATCAGTTTGACGGCTTCAGCCATAATATTCTAAATCACACCTCTCTTTCTCTTAATTTGCTATGAGTGAATGATCTGCAAAAAGAAAGCCCCACCCCCTACTCAGTATTCTGTTTCATTTGAAAGTACATCAACATACTGAATTAAATCTCAGCTAATTCTGGTTCATGCAGACTTTAAGGGAATGTTTACATATAATATAACATTTTTATCCATTGGTGTGGATGCCAAGTTATCAATTACGGTGTAAATTGGTATTTTTAGTTATTCTATAGATCTCCAGGGCCACTGACAGCATGTTGCATAAAAACTACCTCAGCGTGGGGGGTTAACAAGTTATAAGTAACTCACGTTACGTAATAATATTACTTTTCCAACATAATGAGTAAAGTAATGCATTACCTTTAAAAATAAGTACTATTATTGAGTTACTTTTAAACAAATGTAACATGAGTTACTTTTTACCTTGCTTAAATGGGTTTTACAAAATATATTGCAAAATAAAAATAATCTTAGATTAAATCACACAGTCAATGAGAGAGCATGTTGCAAGAGAACAGTCGGCTCGCAACCATCATCAGGTCTTTTTTTCACAGCAGATAAATGTGTACTGTTCTAGTAACTGAATAACTCAGGATATGGGGCTATTTCAAGTCATACCTGGTATTTTAGCACGTACTGAAGGCACAAACTGTTTCATGACAGCTCTGTTCAATTTAATTAACTGGTTGGACCGGTTCACTTTGAAAATCTGGTTAAAACAAACAATTAATTTGCGAATCGCCTGTCATCAATTGACATCAGAATTGACATCAGTTCACGTTCTCCAGGTAAAATAATTAATTCGACTAAACTAAAATGGTTATTGCTTTTATTGTTGAGATACAGCCACTGTCTAACGTTACTGTAGAAGCGATTTGGTTTTGTAATATAGTAAGATTTTTTTTTTCTTTTTAGGGAAACGATATACACATTTGTTAAGGCCACATGAAGCAATTTATTCAATGTATAAAGCTCAGATTTATTTTGTTTTGGGGATGTTTTTATCGTCTTAGTTTATTTTGTTATTGAACATTTTAAAGGTTTAAAATCTGTTTTTACCTTCGATTATTTCATGTTAATACTCTTAGGTTTTATTGCAGTCTTTATCTCAATGGACAGTGAATTTACTTAACTAATAACACAAAACTTTCAAAAGTAGCAAACACATTACTTTCATTAATCTGTACAGCGTTTATAGCTCTGGGGCTCAGGAAGTTTTCAAAATATAACTTTTATCCTACATTTTTTTAAAGGAAAATAAAGGTATAGGTTATATAGGTGGCTGTTAAATGCAGAGCTTCTCTATAAAAAACACCTTCAAGTTCTGAAAAACCTCAGTCAAATCAAACCTCAGTCAGGTAAGGAAAAGTAACACAAAAGTAACTCAAAAGTAATATAATGCATTACTTTCCATAAAAAGTAACTAAGTAGCTTAATTTGTTACTTTTTTTTAGGAGTAACTCAATACTGTAATGCATTACTTTCAAAAGTAACTTTCCCCAACACTGAACTACCTCACAGAAATCAAATAGATACCAAAATAAGACCAAAAATATGTTGTACTGTTGGTATGTAGGCAGCTCTAAGATCCTAGAGAGGGTGAAAGAGTGACGCCTTCTTTCTTCGGCTGGCAACATCTTGTCGATTCCCTGAAGCTGAGAGCAGCCTCTATAATTTATTATTTGTTCAGTTCTTATTATGGAAATACTTTCGCGATTGACTCTCACTTTTGTATATTTTCACAGTCTATATTTTCCTTCTTTACTCTCTCCCCCTCCCTCTCTTTGTTTATTTGCTGTAATAACATGCTTGGTGTCGTTTCCAAACTTGGCATATGTGAACCTTAAAAAAAAAAAGTCTCTTTCAAAGGAACTGTTTATTTGTTCAGTCATCCAGGTTGGGATAAAATGACCGAGAGTGTCATTCAAGAGGCGATGGCTGAATTAAATCATATGTGTTGCTCTCTAGTGAATGTTACCTCAAATTCCAAATCCAATTTTTCATGACTGAAACAGCATGTTCTGGCTCAAATATCATAAGGTATTGCCAGTGACGGCTTTATTCAAGGTCGATTGCCCATTCTTCAATGAAACTGCTTTCTCAGCAAATCACATTTGAGTGTTGTTAATCTCACAAAAATGTTGTCCAAATAAAGTCTATTTTCCCCGTTTTAAAACAATATAATTATAAAAAATTACAATAACTAAATTTTACTAAATTAAATGACATACAAACATTTAAAATTGTGTTTTTATATTTAAAATTATATTAAATTACGTGGATCAAAGAGATGTCATCTGCATCAAATCAATTTACAAAATAAATTTTATATGCACAAAAAACTTTTTAAATATAAGTATCTACTTTAATCTTTTCAATAGCATTTGTGAAGTAAAATGTAAAAATATGAGTGAAATGTTCCATCATAACCAAGTGTAATAAATATATATTTAAACAAAAAGAAAACACATTTACATATTTATTTGACTTGTACTTATTAAACTATATAAACATAAAAAGCGATTAGACTAAATTATTTGATTTAAAATTCTAAACATTTTGTTCACCAATGGATAAAGCATAGTAAAAATTATATTTAAAATAGTATTTTGTTTCACACACATGTACGAAAATTGGCACACACCTCAAAAAAGCCAATACCTACAAAAAAAAGAGTGAAACCCAACAGTAAGTTGGATATTTTTTACTTCCTTTCCAAAAAAAGTGCAGTTTTTCCCATTTGCAGGTGTTGTATTTAAACTAACTCCTCCTAGGGATTTTATCAGATCAACACCAAAATTGGGTATTGTCATCTAAAGGCCTTGGCGATGTTAAATCGCGAAGATCTAAAGTTTCCAACTAAAGGGCGTGTCTAAGGTGTTCTCTCAAACTTGCCAATATTCAGTTACAGTCCTAGTGCTACTTTCTGGCAACAGGAAATGACATGTTTCACACTAAAACAAACTCCTACTAATTTTATGAGATCTAATCTATCTGCTCTGTTACTCTAAAGGCTGGTTTATACTTCTGCGTCATGTGATCGGTGTGACCCACAGCACCTGGCTTGAGTGTAGTCGTGCATTTAAACTTCAGGGGCTGTTTATGTTAAGAGCTGTAATCGGGCCATGAAAGTTAGGCCCGATAGAGCCCGAGCTTGACAGAATTCGGTCTGAGCCCGACAAGTACATTTTGATTAACAGCTTTTTAAAAGCCCAAACCCATTTACACCCCGACATTATTCAAATGTGCACATGCACACAGCTCTTTTGCCTGTTTTCATGAATGAGTCTTTATATGTTTTGACAAAATTTATTCATGAAAAATGTAGGCCTTAGGCCACTTAGAAGTTGGAACAAAAAGATAAAATAAGTCCTCTGTAACATCGTAACTTCTCAGCACTCTAAATAGGCCAAGCTACATACACCTAGCCTTTAAATTGGCCGACACACCAATAAAAATTAGTCTTTCCTAACAAATTGAAAATTAAAATTAATTTTAAATGATGAAGGGTATTTGGCAATAACGAAATTAAGATGAAGGCTCTTTAGGATTTGTTTCACCACTTCTCTTCACAATCTGGCTTAAGGACGATGTGGCCGACCAATCACAGAACTTGTGCTACACCTTGTTGCGACGTGTAGTTACATTTTTTTGATAGATGCGTGTCAGCCAAGGCAAGGGCAATGTGACTGTGCGAAGGCTGCACTGGAGCATACGCTTGAAGCTGAAGTATAAATCACCCTTAATGCAAAGACCTTTGTGATGTAAAAATGTGAAGATCAAGAGTCTTCGATGAAGGGTGAGTCCATGGCGAGCAGACAAAGTTCAGTGTTTTGCCATGGAAGAGGAAATACTTATAACTCAGCCACTCAGTATCTGATCTGCCTGAAATTCACAGGTTCAATAACATTTCTCTCCTGAAGAGTTACAGTCATATCGCCACCTGCTGACAGAAGGAAGTTTGTTATAATTCTGTTATTTTCTCAGGGTTTTTTTTTTTTTATATGTATCAGCTTAAGATATTATTATCCACTGTTCTCTGTCATCCTGTCAAGGCCACTGGGTGGCGTTGAGCCCAGGTGCAAGGTCCCTTACATTGCTGCTTGCAGCTTTAAATTTCATGACAATCTTTTTCATTTTTAATGCTTAAAATCCCTTTTAGCTTTCGATCTTCTTAAAAGTATTGTCATAATAGCATGTGAAAAATCGATAGATGCTCATATCAGACCAGGACATTTGTGACTTGCCTTCCTATTCTCAAATGAAACCTTTTTGTTCACATGGGTTTATCTTCTGAGTAATAAAAACAGTCCAATCAGAGTCAGGTGTGTAAACTTTCATAATCATTAGTATTAGTGAAGATTAAGAGCTGTTTTTTAATCTTTGTTATTCATTGACATCCCTCCTTCGATCTCTGCATCCATTTTCACTTCTAATCAAGGGCATCAGGATTAAAAGGCCAGGAGTGTCACTGACCGCTGACCCAAACCTCAGCTTTGATGACTGACCCCTAAAGCCAAACTGTCAAGGTCCGAAAGCTAAAAGGGAGTCCAACCTTTGACCTCTCAATGTCACTGCTGGCCTACAAGGGGTTAATAGCTCCTCAAACCTCCCATAAGGGTCCACTGGGAAGGATAAAAGGTCCCATACTAATACATCATGTCCAACTCTGCCATCATCAGCAAAATCATTCACTTAAAGGGACAGTTCACCCAGTGATTCAAATTCTGGCATCACTCAACCTCCATTTTTACAAACTGTTTGAATTTCTTTCAAATTTTTTGGACAAAAGAATAGATTATACCTGCGGTTGAAACTGCATACTCAATGAGTAGCTACTCAATTTCAAAAAGTACTTACTTAATGAGGACTAAAAGAGGAGGTATTGAACAGCTAAATCTCGTTAAGTGTGAATGCGATTGTACGTCATTTGTTATCATGTGACTTACAAGCCCAACTACATTAAAGAAATTGCAGGTTTAATTTAAATTCATGTTTTATTTTTAAAAAGTTAACATGAATTTGTTATTATCTTTATTGTACTCCACAGGTAATCTGCTCAAATCTGGTTTATTTTCTGACTTGTTTGATTATTCAATGCAAATATATTTGACCTCGTCATTGTGCATTTTTGCCATATTAAGTTATAAGAAACTCAATACATTTTTGTTGTTTAACGTTAATTGTGAAAGATACAGATACAACCGTGTTTTTCTGAGCCTGTTTAAAATTATAAGTTCTGCATATTAATAATGATGATTAATAATTATTAAAATGAATAACAATCCCATAATAATAAAAGTAAAAGGGACAGAAGCACTAACACCTCATAGCATCAGTAATGTGGGATGGATGGATAGTATGGATATATGTTTGGATGGATGGATGGAAGGAATGATGGATGGATGGATAGATGGAATGATGGACGGACGGACGGACGGACGGACGGACAGACAGACAGATAGATAGACAGATAGATAGATAGACAGACAGACAGACAGAAGAAACCAGTAACAATTGACTTTGGTTTTATTTTCTAGTATGGATAGCTAGTATGTCAATAGCTACTGATTTCCAACATTCTTCTAAATATTTTTTTTATGTTTAACAGGAAACAGAAACACCAAGGTTTGAAAGCTTAGTAAATGATAACTAAATGTTTTCTTTTTTTTTGTGAGTAGCCATTTCTGCTTTAATCTGCTCTTGTTTTTCAAACTAGGAAATTTGGTTATGAAACTGTATGTGACGCACAATCCATTCCTACAAAATGGACATAATGTAGTGCAAATTAATAAAAAAAATATTGAGAAACATTTTAATTTGAGGTACATCAGTATGCGGTAAACAAATTAGCGAGTGATGAGAACACAATATTAATCACATTAGTGACAGAAACCAGCTGGAAAAAAGAGATCCAAAACAGAGAGGAAGACAAAGAGCATTGGATTAAAAAAATTGCCCTGCCAAATTTCCCAACATGACCTTCTGATCCTGTCCTGGTCATGCCAGATCCTCACCGCCTCTCTTCCATTGTCATACCTCAGGAAAGGCCAGAAGCAAACCAAAATCCCCACAGACCAGTTCCAATACTTCATCAGGAGCACCCAGAAGGCTGAGTGTGTTTAAAGAGGGGGAAGTTTGGGGGAGATCTGGTGCCCTTGGGCAACAACAATGACTAAGTACCTCAGCAGCGAAAATAAGGGCCCCAAAGACAGAACGACTTCCTCTCCTGCTGCCTGTGTTTCATATCCACAGAATTGAAGGAGTCAGCTTGGCTGCAGGAGTGGGTTCCGTACTTACGGATGGGCTTCAGTTCAGCAGGAATTCACGGGTCCTGGATAATCTTATCTAATCCATTATTAGCTGCATTTTTCATCTTAAATGCACAGATAACATGCCTCTGATAGGGTTAATAGCGTAGGGCGCTTACAAGTGAGGGTCAGAATGAAGATTGAAAGGCTTGCCGGGTAAAACTCCACAGCACTTCACTTGAAGACTTCAAAGGTGGTGAAACGATATGGCGCTTGGGTGACAGGAGGACGACTGCGCTCTCTTTCAAGCAGAAAATACTCCCATAAAAGTGAAATGCACTGGACTTAAAGTTCAGAGAGATCAAGGAAAAAGGATGGATTGATTTTAAAGGCAAATGTTTATTTAAATGATGCTGCAGCACAAGAGAGTATGTGTAATTACAAATTAGCTGAAGATGATAGGCACCACAAACAAATGAATGTTCAACAAGCCAAGAAAAATTGATTTTGGAGTACTGCAGTTATTTTGGAATTATTATTATAACCGTCAACATGTATGTCGGTGTCAATAGAAAAAGTTCAATAGGGATTGTATAACAATAGAACTTTTTGCATTGTCAAGCTACAATTCTCTTGCTGTTTAATGCAAAAAAATGCTGTAATTAAATTTTTAATTTGGAACAAATGTAATCTGTAGTTTGTTTCATAAGAAAATCTAATTACTGGTTAAAACTAAAGATGCACTGATACCATTTTTTTCAACCCATTCAATTCCGATACCAAACTGAGTGTTATACAATCCCTATACTGTGCAGTTTTTTTAATTCAATGTTTTTTACATAATGTAGTTTCTATAGTTCTTGTGATAAATTCAGATGATACAGTGTATCTTCTTTAGTAAAAATAACAGACCATTTAGGCCTACTAAACATGACAGACATTAAGGTAGGCTATTATAAGGCATCAGATTTTTCCTCTGTGCTGATATACTTTCATTTTCTCCATCTAACTCACGGCGAGATTTGGCGAGGAAGTGTTTAATAAGTAAAACTGGCTTTAGACAGTTTAGTCTGCATCAAACCTGCAGAAAAAAATAAGCTTTGCTAAAAGGCAATATCACAGATCACAACAGATCTTATCAATGTCATAATGAATGCTGTAAACCAGGCTACATTATTGGAGCATTCATTACGACAGGGATATGATCTGTTGTGATCTGTGATATGGATTTTTAGCAAAGCCTAATATTTTTTTTCCGCAGGTTTGACACAGACTAAACTGTCTGAGGCCAGTTTTACTTATTAAACATGAGTTAGATAGAGAAAGCTAAAGTACATCAGCACAGAGGAAAAATCAAATGCCTTAAAATAGACTACCTTCATGGCTTTTGTTGGCTTATAAAATACACAGAATATAGCACAGGAGCAAGATCAGATTTGAATCGGTACTAGATGGCTAATACCTGATCCAGCAAAAATATGTGGTATCGAACTGATGTCCGATCCAAGTATGGGATTGGTGCATCCCTAGTTAAAATCAAATGAAATCAAATGTTTAATGTACTTGCTGACACTGTGAAAAAGGTGAAAATCAAGGAGTTTATAAATAAAAGGTGTAAATATTAAAGAAAAAGTGAATATTGTCTTTGAGGTTGGTAAGATTTTTTCAATATTTTTTTTTTTCGTAAATATGCCTGTTATGCTCACCAAGGCCATATTTATTTGATCAAAAAAACAGTAAAACGGTAATATAGTGGATTATCACTAAATGCTCTTCCATATTAAGATCTTTTATAATTAAGGTATTCCTGTGGTGGAATATTCAAAATAATTACTGCAGTCTTTAGTGACATGCAATCTTTCATAAATCATAATATACTTATTTGCTGCTCAATATTATTTTCTATTATCAATGTTTAACAGTTTATCTGCTCATTTTCTTCTAGAAACCGTGATTTAACTGTGAAAACACCCTTTTCAGGATTGTTCAATGAATCAATTATGTGAAAGAGACATACTTTTAAGCATTATAAATTTCTCATTGAATGCTTCCTTGCTGAATAAAAGTAATGCTTTCTGTTTAATAAAACCTTACTCGCCCCCAACTTTTGAACAGTAGTGTATCTGTATATATAGGAATGTGCATCAATGAAACTCCCAGTCTCTGTGCTTAAAATCCCCCCCATCACTCTCAGCACACACTCCCACTGCTGCTCAGATCCTGGGGTTTCTTCAAGACCCAGGTTACCTGCCACTGACCCGTTATCAATGAGCTTGCACAAACTCCCTGAACTTCAGCTGTCAGTGAAGGTTTACATCTGTTCAGAAGGTTAAGTGTGTCTGACAGCTGTTTTCTTTACCTGCCTGATTTGTGAGACTTGCTGTTAAGGGTTGAACTGCATGTGGTTTTAGTGTTTTTATGCGTTTGCTTCAGTCCAGAGGAGAGCATCACCTGTTCTTGCATCTTACAGGCAGCTCAGTCTTTCCTCTTCTTCTTCAACCAAACCCCTGCAGCAACAACAGGAGAGAAAAAAAAATCACATCAATCTGCTTTTATATGACCCAAAGCTCTGCATGAAGAATTGAATATGTTATGCTCTGGTAGAAGCAATGCTAAAGCTAAATTGTGAAGAGTTAGTTCAACTATTACATCTAACTGAAATAGATAGCAAGAGATGTAGTCAAAGGATAAACTTGACATGCAGCAATGATGAGTTTTTAAGGTTTATAGTTTTATTTTTGAAGTGTCCTATAATAGTTTTACATTCATCCAAGGTCAAAGAATGCTTTACGTTTCTCAATTAAATAATTAAAAGTACATTCAATTGCTCTCTCAAACCAATCCCTTGCAAGAGTCTACTCAGCTCTCATTTGTCAGATAGCCAAGTCATAGTTTTTGTTATTGTTGTGTTATATTTGCCTCATGCAGATGAGTGGGCTTGACAAACCACCTGTAGAACACACACTCTTTCATCTCTTTGACACTTTAACCGACATTTGTACCAGACACATTCTTATGCTGCATTCACACCAGATGCAGATGAAGCATCAAGCGCGAGTGATTTACATGTTAAGTCAATGCAAAGACACAAATAGACATCCTGCGCATGTTTCGCGTGAATGAGGCGGCGCAAATGATGCAATTCCAGCAAATGAAGAGGTGGGAATTGAACTTTTTGCGTGAATTCTTGAGTTGCCAAAACTGAACTTCAGCAGACATTCGCACTGCGTTAACCAATCAAGAGCTTTTACTTGTAGGGCCGTGATTATGATATAGCGCCTGTTGTTGACGTCCCGAGGAAGAAAATCCTCTTGCCGGCACCAGACAACAGTTGATCAAACCAGGCTTGGCTCAGTCGGAAGCACCACTGAAAGCCTCCATCATCCAGGTATAGTTTCTGGAGGAGTTGATAAACTCACAGAGCTGGGTGCACCTCTGAATGCATCTAGTGGACTCAGTCACGACATCAAATAAATATACGCTGTTTATCAGCCTTCCTAAAGCACATAAGCACAGCTCTTCTCTCAAGAAAATCCATGTTAGCCATTTAGCAACAAGGCTATAGTCACAGAAGCCTCATGGCTTATCATGGGCAGACAGAAGACCTGCCCATAATGCGAATCCGCATCTATTGTGAAGTGAATTTGACGCGCGAATGAATCGAGTAAACTCAAGACAATAACGCGTCTATTTACGTGCAAATAGCACAATTTATTCGCACGTTCCATGTCTGGTGTGTACATGGCCTCACAATCAAAAAACATTGTGCATCTATGAAATGTGCTTCACACAGGTGAGTGTGCTTGACAAACCACCGGTAGAAACGCTCTTCTCTCTATAAAAAAACCTCCCCCTTACTCTAGCACTGAATCTACCTCTGCTTCGTTAAATCTTTGAATGCCTCCTCAGTTGTGAGTCGCTTTGCACAAAAGTGTCTTGCTAAATGACTAAATGTAAATGTATATTTGATATCATAGTGCATATTTTGCTATTTGTTTATTGTTTTTCAGATTTAATATAAAAAGAAAGTTGGGGTATAGCAGTGAGGTTGTTACATCAGGTTGCAATCTGTTACAAATGGAACTGTTTAGGTTGGTAATAGAAATAAATGTACGTTTGAATCCAGTACGTCGTTCTCCTGCTACTTTCATCTCAACTACTATCAAATGTGCACTTCTAAGAGAAATAAAAGTGTCATGTTTCAATATAACATGTGCAGCACTATAAAAATCAGGTGTTGGTGCCACCATCTGGAAAACTTTGTGGCATCGATGCCGCTGCTCACAGATGTTATTCTGAAGCCCTGAATCATAATAAGGGCACTTTAAGCAATGCCATGATGAACTGAAGCTGGCACAGATGCTGGGATGAATGGTGCAAAGTCTGTAACATTTAAAACTGATAATGATGCTGAATGTGGCATCAGAGATACTCATCGACAACCGGCATCTGGCAAAAACTGCATTTGGGATTTTTCTCGAGCCAAACGCTGATGAAGATGGCAGCACAGTGTCATTTGGGGTTTGTAGAGCAGACAGGCCTCCAAAATCTGCACGAATGTACAAGCCAAGCCCTCATCTCTTATTCATCGAGGATAAAAAAGTGGCAGTGACATGAAACTGGCATACCGAGAAAAAATGACTACAGTATATACATCCAAAGCCAGAATAAACAGAGGTGTGAAATTAGCTGGCTGAACTATTGACAAAAAAAAGCTCTCTCTGCCGTTGTAATGAGCTATTGTTTGTAAGTTGGCCGTTTCCTGAACCTCCAGGGGCAGGAATCTCTATTTTAAGGGTCTTTTAAGAGATTTATGTTATGTGGTAGATGCGTCATGCCATATCCACCAGGGGAGACGGGGAATATTCCCAATCCGGTGATGCTGTGACAAAGACACGTGTTTAGGGAAGCAGGAAATGACTTCACCTTTTCTGGGACTGTAAAAGGGATGCACTTCCTATGACCTATCTTGGCCTCAGGAATGAGGGCACTATTCTTAGGGATGTCTTCATTGTGTGTGGTGTCACTCATTTTGTCTTGCAGTGTAATGATATAATTAAACACACACATATCCTCATATTTACTGTTTTCATGCATATTCATAAAGCATAACAATATATCTGCATATTATATACATTACACAAATACACAAATCTTAAATTATCTATGACACTGCATGTAAACATAAATAATAAAAAAGATTAATAATAATAATAATAATAATATTTCACAACGATACTATTTTTGATCTATTTGTAATATAATGAAGGCAGTCTTGTGAGACTTCTTAAAAACGTTTAAATGTTAGTGTATCTGATTTACACTAACTGGCCACTTTATTTGGTACACCTGTCCGACTGTCCAATGCAAATTTCTAATCAGCCAATCACATAGCAGCAACTCATGCATTTAGGTTGAGACGATCTGCTGCAGTTTTGACCGAGCAATGGAATGGGGAAGAAAGGTGATTTAAGTGACTTTGAATGTAGCATGGTTTTGGTGGCTGACGGGATGGTCTGAATATTTCAAAAACTGCTGATCTACTGGGATTTTCACGCTCAACAATCTCTAGGGATTACAGAGAATGGTCTGAAAAAGAAAAAATATCTAGTAAGCGGCAGTTCTGTCGGTGCTAATGCCTTGTTGCTGCCAGAGGTCAGAGGAGAATGGCCAAACTGGTTCCAGCTAATAGAAAGGCAACAATAACTCAAATAACCACTTGTTACAACCGAGGTATGCAGAGGAGCATCTCTGAACGCACAACATGTCCAACCTTGAGGCGGATGGGCTACAGCAGCACTTCTGGGTGCCACTCCTCTTGGCAAGAACAGGAAACTGAGGCTGCAATTCACGGACTCACCAAAATTGGACAATAAAAGTTTGCAAAAACGTTGCCTGGTCTGATGAGTCTCGTTTTCTGCTGCGACATTCGGATGGGAGGGTCAGATTCTGGCATCAACAACATGAAAGTATAGATACATCTTCCCTTGTCTCAACGGTTTAGACTGGTGCTGGTGGTGTAATGGTGTGGGTTACATTTTAGTACCAATTGAGCATCGTATCAAAGCCACGGCCGAACACGTCGATCCCTTTATGACCACAGTGTACCCATCTTCTGATGGCTACTTCCAGCAGGATAACATGCAGTGTCATGTCGCGAATCAACTCAGACTGGTTTCTTGAACATGCAAATTGTTGAATCTATGTAACGAAGGATTAAGACAGCTCTAGTAAGTTGTACCTAATAAAGTGGCCAATGAGTGTATGTATAAGCAATATTAATACTTGAGATTTTCTAAACAAGTGGCACCAATGACCCCAAAGTCATCTTAATGTATGCATTTTTATTTTATTATTTTTAATTATTATTATTATATATTTTTTACCTATTATGAAGCATGCTGGGGTGTGTTTTTTAATATTCTTTATCATACTGTTTTTGAGTGGTTTGTCTGTATGATGTATCATGATGCTACTGCCCTAATCTAATTGCCCCTTGTGGGATTATTAAAATGTTTCAACTTGAAACTTGTCTTGCATTACCTGTAAGCAGCAATCTCTATGTCTAAATTCATCTTCTGATTCAGCAGTTCTTCATAGTCCTCACTTTGATCCTTTATCTGGAACTGAAGATCAGCCTCCTCCTCGTCGAGCTGAGAAATGTAATTCTGGACAGAAACAACACAGATGTGAGATCCTGAGAGCCTCTGCAGCAGAACATGAACAGTGAAAGTTTGTACCTCCAGCTCTTCAATTTCCTCCAGGTTTTTGGCTTTTCTAGCTTTTACTTCACTCTCCAACTCATCTCCATGTTTCTTCAGCTCTGCCAACTCTTTCTCCAGCTCTGCACTCTGCAAAGGATTGACACATTTGACACAAAATCCTTTCTTAAAGGGGTCTTATTCTGCACACTTTTAAAAGATGTAACATAAGTCTCAGAGAGTGTGTTTGTAATGTTTAAGCTCAAAATACAGTAAAAATAATTTTGTAAACTATTTGTAACTGCCCATTTTAGAGCCGTTTTGGTTACTGTCGATTTCAATTAAAATGAGATTGTGCTCTTTAGTGCGGTGCATTTTTTTTACATTAATTAAGCATTGATAACTTTTTTATTTTGAGCATTATAAACTCTATATGATGGAGAATAAAGCCCAAAGTGTCTTCTTTCCAAAGATACATGAACTATGAATGTAGCCCAAATTATCCAGCAACTTTTACAGTTTTAGCTTGGGAAGGTCATTTTTGCGAAAATGCCTCTGACAGTGAGGATAAAGAAGGACACTGATATATACTCTGAATTTGTTTTTACAGAAATCTCATTTTGCATGCTATCTTCATCAACTTTGAAAAATAAACTAACGAGATACTTGGCTTTCAAGGCATATATTTTTACTAGGACTTTTACATTAATGTTTTCCTGAGTTGTGGAAAAACAAATATTGAACACAATACAATTTCTTTTCATAATGTATAACTTTTTATATTTTGACAAAGTATCTTCTTCTCAATGATGGCTAATTTGTGTTTGTAACTTACTGGAGTCAAGAACTGTTATATTTTAAAGTTAGGTAGGTGTAAATCCCCAAAAGTGCTGGCTGACAGGTTTTAAAAGAGGGCGGAGCTACAAATGCCTATACCTCAGCATAGCGGCAGATTCAAAAACAGGACTAATGTTATCTCTGTGAAAAAACTGAAAATGTCTCATAAGAAGGCAGTTTATTGAGACAAAGGTGTTCATTTGTGCATCCTAAAACTTTGCATTTATAATGCCTCTTAGGCTGCACTTACACTGCAGATCTTGATGGTCAATTCCGATTTTGTGACTGTATCAAATTTTTTAATAACCAGCTTACTAATAAAAGTGACTCGTATTGGATTGTCTATATTTACACAGCATGACAAGAAAAAAAAAAAGAGCGGGCGCTGACTGATAGCTGATAATTAAAGAGTGCTCTTTTCTCAATTCATAATGTGTTCGCAGGGTTTCATTTTTTAATTTTTGGGGATTTTACTATAGTTTATGAAAGAAAAAGTTGTCATTTGCCATCTTTTTTTGATCTAGGCCTTTTTAAACCAGTAAGTATCTAAATGTAATGTCCATGGCGTAATAATAGTTTATATTGGTTACGTGGCAGATGTTGCGCTCTCTCACTCTCTCTCATAAACATGCTTAATACTTGTGCTACGTGACAATATAAAAGCTTTTTAGACTTCCTGTATGAAATTTAAGGTTTGGGACATTCAAGTCTGTTCTGAAATGAAAGCGTCAGAGTTGACGTCGTTCTCTGAGGTTTTTAATGATGCGCGACTCACATTGACAGGTATAAATCAGATCTACCTGCTTACACTTCAGACACGAAGGCACAGAACTGATTCATACAGAATAAATTTCCACATATGAACAAGTTCTGAATCTGATTTTAGTAAATCGAAATCCATGTGATTTTTTACTAGCTTACATGTACATGGGCCATATCCGATCTGTGCCACATGGGAAAAAAAATAAATAAAAAATGGAATTGAGTCACTTGAAACATGCAGTGAAAATGCAGTCAAGGTCTCTGACATAGGGCTCTATTTTAACGATCTTGGCGCAAAGTCCAAAGCGCAGGGCGCAAAAGCATTAAGGGCGTGTCCGAATCCAGTTTTGCTATTTTAAGGATAGAAAAATCCACTTTGCGCTGTGACGCATGGTCTAACAGGGTTGAGCTTATTCTCTTAATGAGTTGTAGGTTTGTTTTGAAAATAAACCAATCAGAGTCTCATCTCCCATTCCCTTTAAGATACAGTTGCGTCGCGCCATAGTGCATTTGCTATTTACATGATTGACTTTGTAAGTGGAAAAACTGAGCGTTCACTAGCGAGAAAAAAGTTAAACAGATTATCTGCATCTTTACTTTCAAACTCTTCTGTGGATAAGGAAACGTGTTGTAAGCACAGACATCAATTAGCTTATACATAATTAATTTCATTTATTAAGTGCAAAGATTTCAAAACTATTTCTAAATTCAGTTCTGATTTCAAGCAAACGAATAAATGAACAATAATAAGTGTGGTCAAAAACCTGAGTTATATCTAAATACACATACTATACTCCATATGGTCTAAAACCTGACAGGTGGGAAAATCTAAGCTTGTTTTTAATAAAACAAATATATAAATATGCATATAATAAATAATACTGCTACTAAGAATAACATTATACTAAAGCAAGTTGTCATTAATAAACGGAAAAAGCCCCCCTAAGATGAAGAAGGCATGGAGGCGGTGGTTTTTATATTTATGTAGAAAATAATCATTTTTGTAATATTTTATTCCTTTAATTATTTTTTATTTGTAAAGATATTTGCGTATTACTGTACATCCTTTGTGTATTAAACAATGTGTAAGCGAGGCACACAAATAACGCGCTCTGTGCTGGACTTTAGACCTCCTATCAGCTGGTCTATTATGCAGTCTATTTCAGATCCTAAAAACAGCAATGAGCCAACAATGCACCTTAACACACCTCCTTTTTTAGACTAGAATGCCTATGGGTGCACATATGAATGCAAATACATTTGCTATTTAAACATTGTTGTGCAACACGTCAAACAACACTTGCATCAAGCTGAAACTAGCAAACAACATTTGCGTCACGCCTTGCGCCAGGTGTATGATAGGGCCCATAATCTTCAGCAGGTACTGAGCTAAATCTGTAATGGCAGATGGCTGCTTTTCACTCAGGGTTGTTTATACTAATGAGGGAGAGATCATCACTAATGGGTTTCCCCCTCCAATGACATGTACAAAGGGAGAATGTTGATCAAAGTGTTTTTATGAAGTGTGAAGCCTGGCTATGTTCACACACTGTTGCTGCACAACTTTGTTTAAACCCCTTATAAAAGTGAGTTTTGCATAACAAGTCCCCTTTAAATAAAATAAACGCATCAGTGCATTATTTTAAGCATTTATTTAAAAATATATTAGAAGGCGCTTAAATATTCTTTAAAACCACATATATCAAAATCTTTAAGCAGAAGGAGCTGAATGAAAAAGAGTTTAATCCTAATATACAAATCTTACTCATGAAGCATCATGCAATCATAAATCAAAGCATGTTTGTTCAAATGAGCCTGGTTTTAATGATATTTTTCTACATTTCTGACACAAGTCTGGATTCCGCTCCAACAGTCTCATATGTTTATTCAAAATAAAAATATATGCATAAAATATTAATGTATTTATTTTTATAAGAAGTGCATTTCTAAGTTTTTTTTGTCTAATGTTTGACAAAGCTTGCATCACTGATTCTATCCTCCCTTGGTTCTTCTTTAAATCAATCTGTACTCTATAAAGCACAACATAAATAAAGGCAGTGATTTCCCAAAGTGCTCAGCACTATAATCTAGACAAATGATGGCTAATTTGAAGAATGTAAAATATCGGATCCTTTAGATTTGTTTAATATTTTATCTTTACAATGTAATTCCATTTGCGCCGTTTCCCGACCTTGATGACTTTACAATGTGGAAAATAGTCTATATTTCTATACAAAATCATTATGGGTGTCCAAACACAGACTTTCACTTTGCATAAACACAAACAGATGCTGACATATACCACAAAGCTGGGCTTAACATAACCTTATGTTGTAATTATTGCCTATTTTGCTCTTAAATTAGCAATTGTGAGAGCATGTCTGAAAACAGTTGACATTTCATGTTGCATATTCACCTATAAACAAACACAAGGCAGAAAAGTGTCAGCCACGAGCGGCCCCGCTGTGAGTAATTACTGTAATCAGGTAAGTTAAACAGTCAGCTGTCAGAGATGGATGGAGATTGCATGCTCTGTTTCTCTTTCAGGTAGATCACGGGAGGCTCCGAGCTCTGTTATTAACAAGCTGATGATACGTCAGCCCATGAAAATGGTTGTCGGGTCTCGAGTGAGAGTAAGAGACTAAGTGTAGTCGGATGCCCCCTCTAGAGAAAACGATCCGTGTCTCTGTTGAATTACACAGCTAAACGAGACCTGATTTCACCACCAACAGTTTGTTTAACCAAACTGTCTCACAGAGCAAGCAGATCACTATTATCCATCCTTAAACAGCAGGAGAGATCGGGCGCTGGGTATATTAGGCCTGTGTCTGAAACCAAAGTCAGATGCCTGCTGCCTATAGCTAGTCTGTAACATCATAGACAGCACTTTAAAGAAATTGATGTTGGGGTCAGTAACAGATTTGTTTATTTCAAAACAAACTAAAATGCAATTTATGTATACTGTCTCCAGCTGTAGATTTATAATTTAACACAAATGTATTTTGATCATTTATAGGCTGTAATATTAAATGTACTGATAACATAATATGGAAAAAAAGTGTTGTTTATGTCTAGGTTAAAGACACAGTATCTCATATTTGCCACTAGAGGGTGCATCTTAATAACAAACAAAGGCTGTTTCTCAATATACGTTCTTCAGCGATCTTGCATCCTCGTGTTCTTGTGCAACGTCATCATCAACTGCCAAAGTTCAGTTCCAAAACTCAAGACCGCAAGAACGGAGGACACGTGAAACTTCCCGGATGTGTTCTTGATATCGAGGACACATAGATGCAGACTTGAGCTGAGCACTGAACTCGCTCTAGAAGTCCCAGATGTCATTGCGACTGGAGGTGGGAAGCGAAGCATTTTATATAGATTTATTAATAAAGTTCAGAGATATAACTTATTTACCTCAGGACTAGGGCTGCACGATTAATCGAAAAAAGATCACGATCTCGATTCGACTCTATACACAATCTTAATTTAGCTTTTCGATGATTCAGCCAATTATTTTTTCAAGGTCAGGAGAGAAACTTAAAGGCAGTCGCACAATTCCTAACAGGAACATGAACACCTTCAAATGCTGTTAAAAGTGTCACATACTGTATTTATAAGGTATAATTCACCCAGAAATGCCATTTCTTTCCTCATGCAATAATGTATTTGCGGTCGCGAAATCACACAAGAGCTAACCACGAGTTACCGAGAACGCACTCATGTGAACGCAGCACACCAACGACAGCTACTTTAGTGAACAGAACCTGCATAGGCTGTGAATAACACAAAGTAAATGTGTAAATAACACTCAGTTTGTTGCACAGAGCGATCGTTTGAGAGCCGCGCTGAAAGAATGATTTGCATGTGTTTGTGTTTTATCACAGTGACGGCAGCCATGAGCTGCACTAGGAAGTGAAAATTAACATCACTTAAATGATCATTTTAACATTTTGCGGTTATGATTACGACAAGCATTTGATATGTTTTTCTTTCATTGCGAACAACGTGTTGTGCATGAAATTCAATGTTTTACAGTGTCAGTATAGCTACTCTAGCTTATATAATGCAAGAAAGAATCTGATAATGACAAATGTCTGATTTTACCAGTAAAAACAAATGGTCAATGACAAATGACAAAGACATGCCTCAAACATCCTAAATCAACTTTATATTTATGAATAGTTGTGTTCTGATGTTAGCATTTTACTGTGAATTAACAAACAAGACATATTGAAAGTCTGTTCAAGTCCACCATATTGACTGTACAAAATTTAGCATTTTAAGCAACAGTAGAGCTTTACATAGGCCGAATATTATTATTGTTGTTTTATCATATCATCACTTTAGAATTATAAGCTTTTATCTGACATTTTATCCAAAATTGAGTTATTGACATATTCTTATTAAATGACAACTTATTGTTTACATTTAAAAAAAAAACTTTTAAAAAATAAATAAATAAAATGTTGCACACGTACTGTTTGCTATATGGATTGCAAAACTTTGAAGCTCAAAATCTCAAAATCATTCAGAAAGCAGATAGAACCTTATAAACCCAAGGTGACGATATGTTTGAGAATTAACAAAAATAATAGAATACTGATATTAACCTTTATTTTACATCTAAGAAAGAATTGTGATCTTGATTTTAAGCAACAACAATCGTGATTTACATTTTAGCTAGAATCGTGCAGCCCTACACAGGAGTTTCCCTAAATAAAATGGTGAATATAAACATTAACATGAAAGGAATGAACACATTAAGAGTGTTTATTTGCTGAAATTCGTATTAAAATATTTTTATTTATATTGTGTAATGTATATTTGTAAAGTCTTGCATAGTGTATATTGTGCAAAGGGAAAAACAATAAATCATTGTATGAATGCGGGAATGTTGAAATGATTTTTGGTTAAAGATGCGTGAGGGTCATGTGACCATCAGGAAGAACGCAGCAGCTTATTTCTCATAAGACGCATTCTGTGTCCTCGCCCTCTCCCAAGTTCGTTCCTCAGAGGTAACCTAGCAAGACAGCTCTTCACAAGAACGCAAGTCTGTTCTCTACGTTCTTGGAATCGAGAAACAGCCATAGACATTTGCTGCATCCTAATTCGCATACTATCTATCCTAAATAGAATAGAATTAGTATGTCCCAAACCATAGTATGTTAAAAAGAGTATGTCGAAGGTTCCAGGATGGTTTACTATTTCCGGTAAAAATACGAAGTGTAGAAGCATAATTTTAGAAGAATAATTTTAATCTTTGGGTGTTCCTAAAATGCATATGTTTGAGACACTACAAAGAAAAAAAAAACTCAATTTCTAAAAAATAAATATGTTTTATATTAGCATTTCAAAAGATATTTCTGGACACTATTGTTTACCATCAGCCCACTGAGACAGACTTGAAAACTGTCATGATACAAAACAATTACAAGAGAGCCTAACAGATAAAGAATATTTATTGACTACAGTATAATTCCCAGTAAAAATAGAATCATCTGTTTCTTTAGATGCCATAATTTCTCTACCAACAACTGCACTGCACACAAGGAATTGGAAATCATATAAAAAGTAAATATAAAATTTATGCTGTAAATGCAAACTGACTATCTGAGAGCATTTCTGTAGATTACTTACATAACCTCTGAGTTCTGATGTCCACTAATGCCTATATACACTCACTGGACACTTTATTAGGTACACCTTATTGCATATTGGATTCAAAAAGGTACTATACTGAAAATATTCCCTAGAGACTTTGCTCCATATTGACATGAAAGCATTACGCAGTTGCTGCAGATTTATCGGCTGCACATCTATGATGCGAATCTCCCGTTCCACCACATCCCAAAGGTGCTCTATTGAATTGAGACCTGGTGACTGTGGAGGCCATTTGAATACAGTGAACTCATTGTCATGTTCAAGAAACCAGTCTAAGAAGATTCATGCCTTATGACATGGTGCGTTATCCTGCTGGAAGTAGCCATCAGAAGATGGGTACACTGTGGTTAAAAAGAGATGGATGTGGTCAGTAACAATACTCAGGCTGTGGTGTTGACACAAGGCAAATGTAATGGTACTAATGGGCCCAAAATCTGCTAAGAAAATATCCCCCACACCATTATATCCACTAGCCTGAGCCGTTGATACCAGGTAGGATGGATCCATGCTTTTATGTTTTGATGCCAAATTCTGACCCTATCATCTGAATGTCGCAGCAGAAATCAAGACTCATCAGACTAGGCAACGTTTTGCAAATCTTCTATTGTGCAATTTTGGTGAGCCTGTGCAAACTGTATAGCCTCAGTTTCCTATTCTTAGCTGACAGAAGTGGGACTCGATTTGGCCCTTCTGCTGCTGTAGCCCATCCGCCTCAAGGTTGCCGTGTTATGTGTTCAGAGGTGCTCTTCTGCATACCTCTGATTATTTGAGTTACTGTTGCCTTTCTATCAGCTTGAATCAGTCTGGCCATTCTACTCTGACTGTGCTTGACCATGTCTACTTGCCTAAATGCATTGAGTTGCTGCCATGTGATTGACTGATTAGAAATTTGCGTTAACAAGCAGTTGGACAGGTGTACCTAATAAAGTGGCCGGTGAGTGTATACTGTATGTATATCTATACCTCTAAATGAAGAGAGAATATACTACGAAGCAAGAAATGGAGATGAAGCAGAGCAGACTGTCCATCACTGATCAGGGAACAGAATCCTATGTCATGTGTTGGTTGGAGATGGTCAGTTTATTTTAAAAGAGGAACTACGACCACAACCGCAATAATTAGAACCAAACCACTCTGTTTGTTATCTCAAACCTAAAGGTGACATTTGTGGCTGACTGACTACTTTCTTGCTCTTCAGAATGTAAACGAAGGCAGGGAGCGACTCCCAATCATCTCAAACATTAATCCTGAACGATTTCCCATTTTAAGCTAATGCATCGTCACTTTTTCAACCTTGCCTCGTTTTTTTCAGCCTAAAGTTTCTCTTCCTGCCATTGAGGGAGGCTGACAGGTGAGATTTTATTACTATGGCTCAGTACGATTTGCTGTCTCCTGAGGCACTGCAGGAATGTGTGAAGTTTATGAAGTTTATGACTGGGGGAGAGGAGTGCGTTGGCAGAATGTGAAATGTATTGTTCATAATGAAAGACAGTGAGAGAGATAAACACTGTTAGAGACTATACGCTGCTCACATCCTCCTGGTCCAATCTCTGGGAATAAACACTCTGGGCAGCAGGAGTTCTCTTGCTTTATTTCTCGGCTGTCAGTCCAACTGAAGACGCTGCATTGTGAAACAGCCCCCTCCCTCAGTAAAAGTCCTCTGAAACGCTGATTTTCAGCATTAGGGCTGACACAGGAACTCGTGTCTGATGCTGAGCTGTTGAGGTGGTGTGTGTTCAGGTCAATCATTGGAGTTAAGCTGTAGCCTTGCACACGCCACACAGGTTTTAGAGTGACAACTGCTTTTGAATGCAGGACTAAATCTCTGAAATTATCATTCTGTCATGTGCAGAATAAAAAAGTATTAGGTTACCTTTCTTACATTTTACATTTACATTTTATATCTGTATATTAGAAAATGAGTTAAAACAAGCTGATAACATTATTTAAGCACTTGTAATAATAATAATAATAATAATTATTATTATTATTACTATTATTATTATTATTACTATAATGCTATATTTTATAACAGTCCTATATAACAACCCTATTTTATATTATTGTATTTACTGAAATTATTAATAAAACCTAAGAGATTTATATAAGAATTAATCCTATAGAGCTGCACGTATCATAATTTATTTTCAAGTATTTAAGACCTTTATAATATTAACCTGATCAATACTTTGTTAAAAAAAACTTTTTGTTTATGATTTGATGAAAGAGAACAGGTAAAAAAAAATGAAAAACTGTCAGAAATGTTCTCTGTTGTCAAAATGTCAGGGGTAAAATAATTTTTTGGTATTAAAATGAACCTGTTGTGAGCAAAAAGTTGGACAAACACCTGTTGTATGATGAGGTGATACAAAATAAATATGAAAAAAATTAATATGGCAAAAATTAGTTTGTTTGCTAGATGGTTTAATAAACATTTCAGTTTTCCACCTATTTTTTTTTTCTTAAAGGGTTAATTATTAATGTCACATAAATCTGCATCCTTTATATAGACAAAACTAAATGTCTATATGAAACTAATTTATGTACATTTTAGTATGAAATAGTGAACTTGAATCATATTAAACAATTGTCCAACAGTTGAAGTGTGACCAGTCAAAACACTGACTGGCAAGTGATTTAAGAAAACTTCTAATTACAGTGACTGGTAAACAAATTAAATTAAATTAATTAATTTGTGAACTCAATAAAACATCTGACTTATTTACAGAATAAGTGGCTCTGATTGTATTGCTTCAGTAAGTTCCACAGTTCAAAATTCTCCAGAAACGGTTTTATTTGTTCATTCATTTTGTGGACTTTATTTGTTCATTGTTCATTCATCGGAAATCAAAGATCAGTTTTGACCATATTTGGACTGGTCATAAAATTCACCTCTGATACTGCGCAGTTCATCAGTGCCTGTTTTTCTCACACAACGTCTATAGTTTTTTATGCAGTGTCATGTCTTTTAGGGTATACTCACACTAGGCATGGTTGTCTTGAACCGTGCCCAGACTCGATTGTCTCTCCTTTGCTCTCACATTAAATTTTTTTTGCCTTCCATGTCATTGATGATTCAATGGTAATTTTAACAGAAGAGAAGCGCTTTCACTCTATACATATCTGGAGTTTGCTTTAGTTTTATAGTTTTGTATTATTTTAAGTCATTTGATATGCAGTGACACACATTGATCTTTTAATGAACAGATCCACCACATTTGACACGCATAAATGTTTATGAAAGTCACGTATTAGGAGGTTTGCTGAAGGTGGCAGCTGTTATGCTATGAGAGGTTTTTATCTTTAATAAGTCGTAAGTTTTGGGCTCTGGCTCACTTTGCACTCACACTACATGTATACCCCGCAAAAGCCCAACTGAACTACGCTCTGGCAAGATTCGGAGCACACACACTTGTCAAACAAACTGGGAAATGGGCACGGTTTGAATAGACTAGTGTGAGTACACCCTTAGAATTCTAAACTTAACATGTGGTGCAGTGGGCTTTAGTCTCCCTGCCTCTACTATTTGTTTTAAAAATAAGAGTCCCACATACATACTAAACTTAATATAAGGCAAGATAAAATTCAAAATAAGATGGAAAATTATCATTGTTGTAATCTCACTAGGAAATACTGAGGAAATACTTGAATATTGAAACGTAACAGTCTGTTTTGCTCCAAATGGCCTGTTTTCACTAGGATTTTCACTCACAGGATTTACATGAGAACAAGGAATCAATAGTATTTGAGGCTCATGGTATGCCATTTCCATCTATTAAACTCTTCAGCTATGCGTATTGCATATGTATATCCAGATTTTCATTATAAGGCACCTTTAAAACTCTTAGTAAAACTATTTAATATTGGTTTAGAATCATTTGTTTGTAAACACAGAAGATTTGTTTTGTCTCTTTTTTGCTACCGTTTTGTCAGCAATATAAAGCATTGGACTGTCTTTTCATGGATCAAATCTTAAGTGTTAATGAGAGTAAACTCACCAAGTCTTTGAGGACATTCACATCAGTCTCTTCAGAGATGTCCTTCACTTTCCCTCCAGTCAACCTGGCCAGCTGCTCCTCCTTTTTCTCCTTTCCTGCGGCATCAACGGTGGCAGCGCGCGAGCCTTTGAACTCAAACTAAAATGCAGGAAAAGTTCACAGCTTCAGGTTTCAAACATCAGAGTTACCACCCATCAAGCAGACAGCAGGCAGAGAAGATGAAGCACTGATTATTCCCAGAAGAAAGAAGAGCAAATGAAGGCCATCAGGTGAGCAGGTGCAACCAGTCCAACAAAATCAGCCTCCAATTATTGTTCCCCGCAAATCCCAATCAATATCAATTGTGAGCGGAACAATTGGGCCTTGTGCAGCGCTAATGAAACAAAGCACTCGTTTTGGCTTCTGAGACCACCTGAGAGAGAGCAATGAATAGAAACACAGACCAAAAGAAAACAGGGAGCAGTAGTAAATGATACGTTTATGTGTGTTTTTGTATGCACGACTTTTAGCACCCACACACTAAAAAACACTAGAAGACTCTTGAGCCTATAGAGACTCTGTAGTGTCCCGGTGCAGAAGTGCTCTTCTTATTTTGCACAGGAGTCTGGGAAGGGCTCCAGAGCTCTGATTATCACCGTGACCCCAGGCAAGAACAGCCACTCTTGGGTCAAACGGGGTCAGAGGGCACTGGTGCTGTAGGATGACCTTCAGAAAGCCCTCCATCACCCCTTAAACCAAACCGAGATGACAATAGTGCTCTGTGCTGGATGTGGACTGAGCTCTCTGTCCTACAAAGCTGTCCCCTGAAGTAAAATATGAAGACAAAAACAAGCAAACTTCCAGCACTGAGATGTGTTAATCGGTCATTTCACTTATAGAAGAAAATTTTGTCATTATTTACAAAGCACATTGGGGCTTTTTAGTTCTTCTCCAAACACAGAAAAGTTTGAACATTATGTAAAAAAAATTTTCTAAAGACTTTTTCTTTGGGTGAACTTTAACACAATTTTAATTACAATAAAAGTATAAACCACCTGATAAAAGTCTTGTCTCCTATCCAGGTTTTAGGAACAACAAATAATAACTTGACTTCTAGTTTATGATTTGGTATCAGAAGTGGCGTATATAAAAGGCAAATGTCTCTAAATTATGCCTATTTTACCAAAACAAAATATGAGCATGTCTTGATTTTTAATTGTTTTATTAAGACAGTAAGGTCTGACTTTGCTAAGACAAAAGTCTTGTCACTAAACAGAAATAATGTACAGTATTAAAAATTATTAAAGTTATTTGGAATGGCAAAGAAAGCATACTTGCAGGACCCCCAGAGTTCATCAAGATTATTTGGATTCATCTTCAATGCCTCCTCCATCTTACCCCAGACATGCTCAATACAGTTCATATCTGGTGACTGGGCTGACCTTTGCTTTCAGGAACTTTAATGTGGAGGCTGAAGTATGAAAAGGAGCGCTATCCTGCTGAAGAATTTGTCCTTTCCTGTGGTTTGTAATGCAATGTGCAGCACAAATGTCTTGATACCTCAGGCTGTTGATGTTGCCATCCACTCTGCAGATCTTTCGCATGCCTTCATACTGAATGTAACCCCAAACCCTGATTTTTCCTTCACCAAACTTGACTGATATCTCTGAGAATATTAAGTCCATGCAGGTTCCAATAGGTGTTCTGCAGTATTTGTGATGATTGGGATGCAGTTCAACAGATGATTGATTGGAAAAATCAACCTTCTGCCACTTTTCCAAATGATCAACTAGAAGTCAAGATATTATTTGTTGCTCTTACAACTGGCATAGACGACAAGCCTTTTGTCAGGTAGTGTTAATTGATTTAGTTTTTTCTGCTAAATTAATGTACATTTCTACATTTTTAACGATTTTCCAAGACTAATCAACAAACATTTCTATTTTTATCAAGGTTAAAATGGTTGTGCCATTTAATAATTCTATGTAAACCACAACATTTTTTCCTCTACATTTTTGATGAAAGAAAGTTTAAAAAGAACAGCATTGACATACTTTAAATATATAAAGTCTTTGCAGACAAATTAATTGCTTCCTAAATGAGTTTAATAGCATTACCTTCTTCCTACTAACCCTAAACCTTTGAATGGTTTTGTAAACACTGTCAATTTAGCTTGTACATATCACTAGGATACATGCATTCTCAGTGTTCTCCATGCATATATTACCTTGAGATTTTCAGCCAGTGTCCTATAGTACCCCTTGATATCCATGATGGCTGGTGTTATGTCAAAGGGAGGGAACTGTAAGGATACAGTTGAAAAACCTTCATCCAGAGGCCCGGGCTCACACAGATTTTCCAGCCTCTGTGAACAAATGCAACTCATGACTTTCGGTTTCTCCTCAGGTAACAATATCTGTCTGTGCGAGACAGGGCAGCTGTTCATTAATCTGGCCCCGATGAAGTGTTCACGAAAAGGAGATTGAGTCTGAGTCTCAGCTTGTTCTCATCAACATGAATAATGACAGAGCGGCAGATGTATCAGGATAATAATAGCAGTTAATAAAACAAGAAGAACTTGTGTTTTCATTTCATACGCCTGCACTGCGAGTTATCCCAGAGGGAGGTCAGTGGATATTTCGCTGTGTACCCCCAGACCCCCCATACACCACATTCTTTCGTTCTGTGTTTTGAGGAACCATGTTTCCTGTCAATCTCTGTTCCCCCAAACTTGTTCCCCTTACAATCACAAGAGACATCTTAAACGGCAAAACCCCCACAGGCAGTACTAGATTCCTGAGCTCAATGGACTTTTCCAATCTCGAATGAGAAGAATTGCTGTTTGGGCCTTACCATTTCATGCTGCCTCTCCATAGCAGCCAGCTGCTCCTCATAGATGCCAACTTGTTCTCGAAGGGCCAGGCAGTCAGTGGTAATTGCATCCACCTCCTGAGTTGGGTAGCAGAAATAAAGGTCAATTCAAACACAATACACTCACCCTCTGCATCTTCTGTATTCAGCATCTTCTAGTTGTGCCGCAGCAAAGACCGCAATGTATGGAAGATGACATCCACGCCTGTCATCCTCTGCTCATACAAAGATGCATTTATTCGGTTCATCTGGGTATCTTAAGTGGCTGATTAATTGGCGATGAATTCAATTACGCAGAATGGAAGCATTTGCATTTGAATGCTGCAGTGAGCCGATGGCTACGGGCAGCAGAGGAAGCGCATGGCGCACACAAATGCACTCCAGAGCCCAGAATTGGCACTGTGGCCACTGTTCCCCTTATCTCAGCAAGAACACAAGGCCGGCACTGGATAGAGTCTAGACAGAGCTTCAATGCTGATTTGCTTCTTCTATTGCACACCGCCACAGGGCTAAACTTTACTATGGTGGACGCATTTCATTTAGATGCAGCGTTGAGGTTTATTAAAAAAAAATAAATAAAATTTAATTCACATTTTCTCTTTTTTCCATGACAAAAAGCTGCTTTAAAGTCACCATGAAAGCAAATAAAGAAAAACTCCCAATAAAACTCTCTAAATTTTGCCAACCTCTTCCCACATAGTTTTCTTATTTGCAATAATGCCAATATCTTGTATAGAAATAAATGACTATTGTTTTACAATTGGTTTAACAAGGGACTGATATTAGTTAATCAATTATTTGATGATGAAAGAACATTATTTACATTTACAAAATTTATCGCAAAATACAAAATTCCTAGCCCCCCTGAATTATTAGCCCCGTTTATTGTTTTTGCCCAATTTCTGTTTAACGAAAAGAGGATTTTTTTGACACATTTATAAACATAGTAGTTTTAATAACTCATTTCTAATAACTGATTAATTTCATCTTAGCCATATTATTAGATATTTTTCAAGACACTTCTATACAGCGTAAAGTGACATTAAAAGGCTTAACTAGGTTAATTAAGTTAACGAGGCAGGTTAGGGTAATTAGGCAAGTTACTATATAATGATATTTTGTTCTGTAGACTATCAATAAATTTTAAGGGGCTAATAATTTTTCCCCTAAAATGTTTTTAAAAAATTAAAAACTGCTTTTATTCATGGCTGAAATAAAACAAATCAGACTTTCTCCAGAAGAAAAAAATATTAGCAGACATACTGTGCAAATTTCCTTGCTTTGTTACACATCATTTGGTAAATATTTAAAAAAGAAAAAAAAAAAACTTAAAAGGGGGCTAATAATTCTGACTTTAACAGTAAATATGCTGTACAGCGCTCTTTGTTTGTCCTCCTAGATCTGAACAGACCTCAGTCAGAGTTACATGTTTCTCTGGATTTAAGCCTAATAATTACAAAATTACATCTTTAATCTTAAAAGAAAATACGTCTATACCGAATGTTGTTTTTTACTGGAACAATATCTTAACTAATGTAAACTGGACTCAAGTATGGTCATTACCTCACTTTTTAAATTACAAATAAGGCTAAAGAAATATCATTTAAATGAATTCACAGAGTTTATCCCACCAAAATATTTGTACACAAATTTAAAACTGATATTGAGTTAGAATGCTGTTTTTGTGAAAGTTTTAATGAAATAATTTCACATCTATTTTGGTCTTGCCAATGTACTTAACTTTTTTTGGACTAATGTTGAAGCTTTTATTGCTCATAATATTTGAAAATAATTTTTGAGAGCTATTAGACTAAGGATCGCTCTTTAAAAGATACTGGTTTCATTAGAAACTTTATTTTATTATTATGTAAATTTCACATACATAAATCCAAGTTTGCCAAAAGCAAACCTCTCTTCATGGTGCCTGAAAAAGAATTTGTTCTGGAATATAACTTTACCTTTTTTTTTGTTTGTTTGTTTCTAACTCCTAATACACAGCTTTTCTGTTTATATGTACTTTATGCATCTCATGATGTAAGTTATTCATTTGTACTTACTTAACTTTTACTCTTTATTTGGTTTAACATTATTCTTTTACAGCAATCTTTTGTCTTCTGTTATTATTGAACAAGTTTATCTGGGTGGGGGTTGGGGATTCAGGGTTGTTTTATAATATAGTCATAAGCTGTATCCTTTTTATATTAAACAAAAATGTATATAAAACAAAAAAATGTATATTAAAGTGATTTCTAACTCTAAAAATAGAAAAGCAGTTAAAACAGTTAATATTTGCTCCTTCTCTATCATTTTTTGCATTAAATGTTTGTATATATGCATTTCCTGTAGTAAAAGTGCATTTAATAACTCTGGTTTATAACTTAAATTAGAAAAATGTATCTAATAAATGTATATGTTATTTGTGAAGTGATTGTGTTGTGTAATAAAACTACTTGCTGGTTATTGTAAATAAAGAAAAAAGAAAGCAAATAAAAAATCAACAAAATGAAATTAAAATCTAAATTATTTAAAAAAAAATTTAACATTGCTGTATTTACTATTATAGTTAATATATCTATGCGAGCATCACTATGTTGTTTAACATTGTGCCCTTGTGAGTAAAATAACAGTACAATAACATCCACTTGTTTTTACATTGGCTTCCAAAGGGTACTCTCGATGGGCACAAAGTCAGAAAAATCATAGCCATTATAATAAAAGGTCGTTCCAAACTGAAGTGTTTAAAACTGACCACTTCAAAAAGCTCTTCAAGATTTAATAGGGTACAAGTGATGATTTCACTGCACATGTTTAATATGTGGCACAGATGACACAGAAGTGCATTCCAAGGACCAGCTTTTTTTTTTTTTCATCCCCCACACCCTTTATCTTTTTGAAGCTCTCATTCTGGAGCAGAGGTCTCTAATCCTGTTCCTGGGGGGCAATCATCCTGCAGAATTTAGCCCCAAACATCTAGATGTTTCTAGTTGCCTTGTGCCAGATGACATCCTAAACTTTTAGATTTTCACTTTTTTTATGTAACATTGTTTTGACTGTGAGGATAAAGTCTGCTGTACAGATCACTTTAGTGCACAGTGGTGGCACACTCAGGCTGAGGTGTTCCTGAAAGCCAAGACTTGATCTTTCACAATTCTTGTGGACTAAACAGACACTTGCACATGGCCAAGTCAAGTCATCCTTAATTCTAAGTGTAGTTTGTGTCAAAGCAGCTTTGGCCATGATGGCCACTGAACTGTACATCTACATCACTCAAAAATGTATTTGAAGTGTGCCAACTTGGTAAAAGTCCATTAATTTGAAGCCATTTATTAAATAGGGTACAAGCTAAAACTCAAGGGTAAAAGTTTACTGTCAGCTAGCTCTCTGCAACTCTCACATGGTCGTCCACTGAAGTGAAGCAGGGCTGTGCCTGGTCAGTACCTGCATGGGAGACCACATGGGAAAGCTAGGTAGCTGCTGGAAGTGGTGTTAGTGAGACCAGCAGTGAGCGGTCAACCTGCGGTCTGTGTGGGTCGTAACACCCCAGTATAGTGAAGGGCATTCTATACTGCTCAATGAGTGCAATATGGCTGCCTTTGCATCCTCCAGGTAGATGCTGCACACTGGTGGTAGATGAGGAGATTCTTCCAATGTGTAAAGCGCTTTGAGTGTCCAGTAAAGTGCTTTATAAATGTAAGTAATTATTATTATTATAAGTTTGAAAAGGTTTGGAAACCCCTTGCTCTGGAGGGTAAACCCTTCAGAGAGATTAGGGTATAGGGATGAGTCTCTCAGAACAGAGCACAGACATCTCTCACTGGCACAAGGGTCAAGACTGAAGCAGTAGCAAACAATATATTGGCTTTTGCACTGAAGGTTGTTTTCATATTTTCAATAACTAGCAGAATAACAATTGTACTTGTTGGTGTATTTGATCCACAGGAATTGTTTTAGGTATAAAAACCAAAAATTAACTGCAACCTTAGAGTAAGATCTAAACCAGCAA
Source organism: Danio rerio (assembly GCF_052040795.2). Lineage (NCBI taxonomy): Eukaryota > Metazoa > Chordata > Actinopteri > Cypriniformes > Danionidae > Danio > Danio rerio. The sequence continues at coordinate 38,022,254 of NC_141034.1, forward strand.
CATAGGAACTACCTATGACAAAAGTGAACACTGGCGAACACAAACAAAACACAGCTTTAATCATGATGACCTGCATGGTAATGCAAATGCAACCAAGAAAATGCCCAGAAGGGGACATTTTGTTTCTGGCAGACTGGCCTGGTGCCTAGTTCTTATAACAGAGTTCCTAGACAAAACCGTGACCTGTCTTATATTTGGTCCTCTTTCAGATAAAACTACTGAAACCACACTAGTGAAAAAATGCACATGCCTATGCACGCATGCTTACACTTCTATTATTTATATAACTGCAACCTCAACTCTATATTATTATTTTGACTCAATCATAACTACCTCCTTGGTTCTTCTTCATGTTTTATTCGTTTTCTCTGACCCTCATTTCTTCTATTAGGCCAGGCTGAGAGCTAATCCCTGCTCTGTTGCATCTAGGAGATATGAGAAGCTGAATGAGTGAATTATTAGGCATGGTGAAAGCTTTCCCACATCTGCTCTTTTACTGGAGATGTGCTCTGACATCTGTGGGGTGACGGAGTGGTTTCTACAGAAAGCGGCTCGGGTTTCAGAGTGGCCGCTGGCCGGTAGTCAGCGGGGCCTGTAATCAGGACTCTCCAGAGCGGATCTGGGAGCAGCAGCTGTGCTGTGCCACTCCAGGGACAAAACACCCCACCCCACCCACAGCACAAGCTAACACTGCCATCTAGTGGTGGAGGAAGCCTAACAATGAAAAAAAGCTTATATTCCAGTGCAGGGGTGCTCACTCCTGCTCTTTAAGATTTACCTTTCTGCAGAGTTTAGCTCAAACCCTGATCAAACACAACTAAGAAAGATCTGAAGGAGCGCTTGGTGGCAGGTGTGTTTGATCAAGGTTGCAGCTGAATACTGCAGGAAGGTAGATCTCCAGGAACAGGGTTGGTGACCCTTGTTCATTCGTTCTTTCATTCATTCATTCATTCATTTTCTTTTCAGCTTAGTCCCTTTATTAATCTGGGCTTGCCACAGAAGAAAGAACCGCCATTTTATCCAGCATATGTTTTACGCAGCGGATGTTTTTCTAGCTGCAACCCATGACTGGGAAACATCCATAGACAGTCTTGCATTCACACACATACACTACGGACAGTTTCGCTTACCCAATTCACCTATAGCGTTTGTCTTTGGACATTTGGGGGAAACCCACGTGAACACAGGGAGAACATGCAAACTCCACACAGAAATGCCAACTGTCCCAGCCGAGATTCGAACCAGTGACCTTCTTTCTGTGAGGCAATCGTGCTACCCACTGCACCACCATGATGCCTTGCAACAGCGGAATGAACTGCCAACTTATCCAGCATATGTTTTACGCAGTGGATGCCCTTCCAGCTGCAACCCATTACTGAGAAACATCCATACACACTCATTCACACTCATACACTACAGACAATTTATCTTATGCAATTCACCCATAGTGCATGTATTTGGACTGTGGGGAAAACCAGAACACCTGGAGGAAACCCAAGTGAACATGGGGAGAACATGCAAACTCCACACAGAAATGCCAACTAACCCAGCCGAGGCTCAAACCAGCGACCTTCTTGCTGTGAGGTGTTCGTGCTACCTGCTGAGCCACCGTGATGCTGGTGACCCCTGTTCTAGTGTATAAATGTGTTAACCTTATGATTAAGTTTATTGTTTTGAGTGTAACATTTCTGTACTGAGCGGTCCTGTGTAACACCCCCCCCCTCCCCTTCTAAACGTACTAAAACACCCAATAACTTATGTGCATTTAAAAATGTAATTGCATTAGATCATAGTTCTCAAACTGCATTCCTGAAGAGTTGCAGTTCTGCACAGTTTTTCTATAACCTTAATCAACCACACCTGATCTAACTAATCAAGGTGTTCAAGACTTAAAGCGCGGCCACACTAGAGTTATAGCATGTGAAACTCTGCTGTATGGCTATGCAAAAAGGGGCGGGATTAAACAAGACGATTAGATATAAAAAATAAAAAACAAGCTATTGGTCCATATTTTTAATTTCTGTACAGAGACGTCATATTTTGACCTTTGATTGGTCTCATGTAGTCACGTGATGCAATTTTGCAGGTCAGAGTCTACCAAGCTTGAACTTTACAGTACAGCGAACTGCGAAACTTGTCGCACGATCTTGCATTTCCAGTCTGTCTCACTTGCATGTGTATGAATAGACGTCTAGGGGGCGAAAAGTGCATTGTGAGAGCTGGTGTGAGTTGGAGGTGGTTGGAGCTAAGTTCTGCAGAGCTGTGGGCCTCCAGGAATTGAGTTTGCGACTGCTGCATTAAATAAAATATTGAACCAGACATTTGACAATCATTATTAAGTCCTTTATATCACTTTGCGACTCTTATATTACTAAATATCACGAAATGCGTTGCTATTGTTAATTGAAATGAATATAAAGTCATTTTAATTATAAAATAAATTGTACTCTGTAATGTAATGTGGCGGTTCATTCTGCTGTAGCGACCCCAGATTAATAAAGGAACTAAGCCGAAAAGAAAATGAATGACAGAATGAATGTAACGTGTATTATATAGCGCATTTACTGTGTATAGCCATATTATACAGTGCATTTACTGTGTAAAGCCATACACCCAAAGCGCTTCACAATCATGAGAGGGGTCTCTCCACACCACCACTATTGTGCAGCATTCACTTGCCCACTCATTTGAATTGAGAAAATATTTGTTCATGACCACTTTTTTAATCCTATCACACTTTAAAGTGAATTTTATATTAAATCATTGTGTACACATCAGTCTCTGGACTTGCTGCGTCACGAATACCAATATTTCAACAATTTATAAAATATTAATCACTTTCTGGCCATCGAATATTAGACATGGTTATATATATATATATATATATATATATATATATATATATATATATATATATATATATGTATATTGCCATCGTAATTTTTGAAAGTATTACAGCGCTTTGTAAACTTTTAATATTACCGTTTGTTGAGTCTCCCCATACAGTTTGATAGAGCGCTTGGACCCGGAAGCCACTTCAAGTGACCACACACTTAACAAGCAGATAGGTAACGTGTAAATCATTGATATGGTTATTAAGTAGACCAGATTTATACTAGTGTGTGTATTTCAATGATTTATCCTGTGTGAACTAATAAACTGAATTCAACCATTAAAATGACCTCAAACTCCCAAGTAAAAGTGAAAAGAAAAACTTTAACTCTGAGAAAAGATCCCGTGTCATTTCTTGGTTTAAAAATATCTCAGCATCTAAAGCAGTGAAACTCACACATCTTTAAATGTAGCTGAGGTGTGCAAATATTTTTGGGCACCACATATCAAATAACATCTGCTGATTTTGTGGCATTACCACAGAAACATCCTCTCGCTCTTGCTGGATGAGAGTCCTGTGCTCCACCACCTGATCACATTTCATCTGCAGACACCGCAGTTCACCCTTCAGCTCCTCCGTGTTACACAAAATCTCCTCCTGAGGGAAACAACCAGCCAGCAGCAGGAAAAGAATCAACAAAACTGATCGTGTGTTTTAAAATGACAATTTAATCATTCGAGTGAAGCTAAACATCCAGCACCACCCAGGCTGGAGTTTCTGAAAGGTACCTTTTCTTTGCGCAGCCTCTCTATCACAGCATCCAGGCTGAAGTCGGCAGGGTCTCTGATGCTGACGGTGGTGGTGGAGATCTGTTCTGACTCTTTCTTCTCCTTCAGCTCAATGATCTCAGCCTCCAGAGACTCGTTCTCTTCTTCTAATCCCCGAACCTACAACAGCCACAACAACTGATGACACCTCTGAGAGTTACAAGAAAAAAAAGGTGATAATTGATGTTACACTGTAAAAAAATGCAGGGTTCCGCACAATTCATGTTGTCTCAAGACAAATAGTTGAAGTTAACTCAATTGTTTCTACAAATGTAAGTGGATTGAACATTAAACAATTAAGTTGTCCGAACGAAAACTCAAGAGTTGTGTTGATTTAGCTCATTTTAAAGTAGTTTAAACAAGCAGCAAAAATTATTTTTGAGTGTACAACTCCGGTATGCATTGAGGTCTCATTAACAATTCAATGGCCCAAAGTCAATTTTATTGTGCAAAGGCAAAAGGCAGTGTCTGATATGGAGTTGTTGATACTTTTGGGATTTTCAGTACCTTCTTAAACACGTGGATGTGCATCTAAAAATCATTTTTGCTGCTTGTTCAACTTGTGCTACTTATTTAAAATGAGCTGAAACAACACAATTCTTGAGTTTTTGAAGGGACTACTGATTTGTTTTATGTTCAATCCACTTAAAATTTAAGAAACAGTTTGGTTAAATTAATTTGTGTTGGGACAACATGAAGGGATTGTGTGAAACTCAGCATTTTTTACAGTGCACCATTACTAGATTTCAAGGTGTCCTAACTATAATTAGTTTGGTTGAAGAACAAAAAGTTTAAAGTAATTTAGTAAGACTTTAAATTAATGGTTCATTAGTTAATGCTAGTTAATGTATTTACTAACATGAACCAACTAATACATTTATTATGGTACTTATTCATCTTTGTTAATGTTAGTTAATGTTATTTAAGTCAAATAATGTTAGTTCATCGTAACTCATAGTGCATTAACTAATGTTAATAAGCACAACTTTGGATTTTAATAATGCATTAGTTAATGTTGAACTATGATTAATTAGTGCTTTACAAGTTTATTCATACTTTGGTAATGTTAGCAAATACATGAATTATTGGACCATTATTCTAAAGTCTTACCAGTAATTTTTCACAGTTCCACCTTCTAGCGAGGTAAAGTCTTTAGTCAAAAAATTAGGGCAGAATTATCACGCTTATACTACTGGTACCAAACCTATTGTATTGATGAATTCCAGGAAAGCGCTGGTAAGATATTTCTGTGTGCATTTCAATTTATGTAGTTAATAAAATTTTGTGGGAAAAATGGAAGTTTTATCTTGCTGTTTAATATTTATTTATTTGCTTTGGTTTTGGTAGGGAAGCTTGTTTGTGCCACAGAATAAAAGATAAAAAAGTAAAAAGAATGGCAATCTCTCACAATTTTTTCCTTTTAAATTTGCATCTCACAATTCACAAGAAAATAAATAAATGAATGAAAAAAACACATTCAAATGTGCATTCGTGCATTAGTCGAGTAAAAAAATATGTATGTAAAATAAAACGTTTTCAATAAAGATGATGAGAAATCTGGACTGATTTCTGAAAGATTAAGTCATAATAAAAACTGGAGTAATGATATACTGAAAATTAGGCTTTGCTCTCCCATTAGGGTATTTTAAACTGCATTAATCTTTAACCATGTAACACATTTTTAATCAAAGAAATTCAGCTTGATGGGCATCTGGCATATTTTTTCTTTGCAATTTTAAATTTGCATTTTACAATTCACAAGAAAAATAAAATCACAGCTCTGAGGAAAATAGTTAGAATTGACAAATACTCAAAATTGACAAAGTACTCAAAATTGAGAAATAACAGATTTGTATAGTTTTAAATTTTTAAATAGAAAAAAATGAATAGAGATGTATGTGGGTTTTTCAAACTTAATGCACTACATAAATATATAAATTCTCTTTATATATAGTAAATAATTAAATAAATAAATGAATGCAACTATTTAAAAATTCCAGGATAACAACACTTTTTTTTACCTTTCCAGAAATTTTGAAATAATTTGGTGAAATGATATAGATCTGAAGTCCGGTTAAGATGTGCAACTCGTGTAAACCAGAATCAAATGTTCAGCAGCCCTGTACCACAAATAAGAGAAACCACTTTATTCTCAAAATGTCACATCATACGTCAATACAAGGTAGAGGACAATGTGACTTCAGCATATTCATGGCCTTAATATGATTTTCTTCACACCCTCAGGCAAGTGACTGACCTCATTAAACATCATGGAAACATGATAATTAGGCCACACACAGGGAGACCCATTAGATTCAGCATGAGCACAGCTGCGCGTTACCCAGCAGAACCTTGGGTGTGTGTGAGTGTGAAAATCTTCATGTATGTCTCACCACATCGATGAGTCCGGCGAGGCGATCATTGAGGGCAGCGATGACAGAACGCTCATGGACAAATCGAGACGCACCCTCCTTGTTTAGTGCACGAGCTGCTGCAAAATCCAGCTCAGGACATTCAATCTCTGACACTCCACCCCTGTGAAACAGATCCAAAAACGGTCCAAAGAATGTGTTTATGTTCCAAGCAAGCATAAACAAACACTATTGAATGAAAAGAGGAAATGCTGAAGCACGAAAAGAGCTTCACTGATAACACATTCATGCAGCACGTTTATGGTGTTTATATTAAAAGGATGAATAAAGAGTGAAGTCACTGTTTACACCATTCAAACAGATCAGCAGGTGTGACTAAAAAAAAAAGTTTCTCCTTCGCACCTCTGAATGTTTTTGGATATTGTTGTATATGCCTTAAGTATTGTCACTGTTCAAGTGCACACAAACACACAACACTGTAACTTATATGGAATGACAAGATGGAGCTCAATACAGTCAAGGAGAAAACCACATATCTTAGTGTTTATTTAAAAGCTTTAATTGGTAAATTATCACAGTATATAATATATCTAGTTTGTTGGAGTACTTTTCAAATACTTAAAATACCAGATCAGCAGATATAGCCTAAACTTAAGATATAATTTTTTTTTTCAACACAGAGTTAGTGTGGAAATCTGATCTGCATTCTCCAAGTATGCTACTGTACATATGTATAGAATTATACATTATATTATAATCTTTTATTTTAAAGACTGTCAATTTAGAACAGTGCACACGTTTTAACAACTGATTATGGTTTATAATATTTTTGCGTGTGTCTATGTGTTGATGTGTATTTTTTTTGTAAGTCTTATGCTGCCTGTCTTGACCAGGACTCCCTGGTATAAGAGATGTTGTATCTCAATAGGAGATTCCTGGTTAAATAATTAATTAAATAAATAAATAAACTACCGTAGATAAAAAATGCATTTGTTGTTTCCATTTAAATTGCTTGAAATGCTATTAATTTATGTATTAATTGTGGGGAATGAAATGTATGTTAAAAAAAGCTTTCAATAAAGATAAGAAATGTTCCCTGAGCACATGAGCAGTATTTTAGACTGTATTTTAACAGTAATTTAACAGTATTTTTCTGAAGACTGTGAAACAATCAAAACTGGAGTAGTGATATGGAAGATTTAGCTTTGCTATCATATTAGGACATTTGAAACTGTATTAATCTTTAACAAAATTACACATTTTTGATCAAAGAAATTTAGCATGACAAGCATCTTGCAAAAGCATTTTAAATCACTTACAAACCCAAAACTTTAGTAAATATTTAAAACTGAATTTTGTTATTAAAAAGTTAATAAATTTATGAATGAATATTACACTAATAAAACAATATGTATTAATTATTATTATTATTACTATTATAAATAAATAAACATAGCTTGCATACAATACTAACTTAATTTAATTGAAGCAAATATATATGTGTGTGTGTATAATATATATATAAGGAAAAAAAGCTAGCACTATGCATTTTTTTAAACACAGTATATGCATATTGTATGTTATTACATGTTGTATCAATGTTAAATGTATTGAAAAAAAAAAACACCATTATATTATTATCGCCATAATTAATTAACATTTATATTAAAAACAATGACAACAAAGCAAATCTGAGTGAGTAAACATAAGTCAATCATTTGTACATGCTTTAGCTGTTCATTTTGTATATTAATCCAACTTGGTATTACTGTAAATGTACAAACCATTTCAGCTTTAACACAGCAGAATGCTCTCTATAATGCCAAATAGCAGATCAATCTAGAGTTGAACATGTACCATCTTTAGACGTGTAAGCACTGACCTGGCAGTGAAGCGGGCCTGGACTCCACAGCGTCCTGCAGCCAGACTCGTCTGCTCCTCCTCAAACAGCTTACGGTATGAAGACACTCTCAGCAGAGCCATGACAGCAGCACAAGAGAAAAGACAAGATGACAAGCAGACAAGCAAGCGGACTTTATAGACACTGGCTGAGAATGTCACACACACTTGTGGGAACTCTCACTGAACACAAAAGTAGACCAACTAGGGGAACAGTGTCAGATGATAAACTCTTCGCACAGAGCAGAAACAATTCAGCCGCTGCTCCAGGACTGGAGGTCACTCCTTCTGAAAGACAGTATTAGCGGAGAGCAGGGCACAACACTTAACCCTATTGACTTGCTTAATATGTGTAAATACACATAGGGTCCAAAGTAGAGCTGCATAATACTGGAAAAATACACAATATCTTTGAGTGCTGCAATAACTGCATTTCTGATGATATAAGTTTTTAAAAAATGCTATATTATCAGCACTTTTTAAGAAAAAAATCTTTGGTGTCACAATGGCGCTGAAACAAGATCGCCTCACAGCAAGGTTGCTGGTTTGAGCCCCAGCTGGATCAGTTGCCATTTCTATGTGGAGTTTGCATGTTCTCCCCGTGTTTGCGTGGGTTTCCTCTGAGTGCTCCGGTTTCCCCCACAGTTTAATGACATGCGCTATAGGTGAATTGAATAAGCCTAATTGTAGTTTATTTGCGAATGAATGTGTATGGATGCTTCCCAGTATTGGGCTGGAAAGGTATCCGCTGCGTAAAACATATGCTGGATATGTTGGCGGTTCATTCCGCGGTGGCGACTCTTGATTAATAAAGGGACTAAGCCGAAAAGAAAATGAATGAATGAAAAAAGTCTTTCATTTATATAATTGTCAAACCAAAATAAACAGGTAAGAGATTATTTTCTGAGCTAATTAAAGCTAGAAAATTTATGTTGAGGTGCAAAGATTTAGAAGTTAAAACATCATAAATGACTGAAAAACTCTGCAGAAACACTGATTCTCATTGGCTGTTCTTTTCTTATACTACAAAAATGTTGGTTTATACACAATCGAGTTGTGTTAGGACAACATGAAGAAATAAAGTTAACTTGTAAGTTTTTTACATATTTAAGTGAATCAAACATAAAACAATTAAGTTGCAAACATCAATAGTTGAGTTGTTTAAGCTCATTTTAAATAAGTAGCTTGAACAAACAGTAAATGCCCTTTTTTTTTTTTGAGTGCATTTCGTCTCCCAGAAATATTTTCAGTTCTGAGTTCACCAAAAAGCACCTACTGAAGAGGCGGGTAGAAGAGTGTAAAGGCCCCATCTGATTGGTCAAATTCGATAAAAGAGCTTACACTGTAAAAGGAGAAAACTTTAACAAAATACTTTAGGTTGTTACAACAACATGAATGAATTGGTTTCAACTTAGTTTATTTTATCAGTACTTTTAGGCGTAAAAAGTTAAGAATTTATTAAAGTTGATCCAATGAGCAGTGTATGCATGCAGGACACAATTGCTAGGCACATAAAATGAATTAAATCTTTTGCACTTCTCTACGATATGGATATTGGATATACTATTATGACCATAACAATATTTTTTAATATATTGTGAAACCCTTGTTCAAAGTAAAATGTTTCACACTTGTCCTGCACAAATATGTGTGTTTTTTTTTTCATGGTTAAAGTGTAAAATGTTTCCATTATTCAGTTCAAAGTATGGAAGTTATTTTTTACATCATGGCAAAAAGATTGGACACATTGTAAGGTAAGTATTAATATGACAGCTTAAAATGTGATACTTATTCATAAAACATTTTAAGTTGTGACATTATTAAAAGATGAAGAAAAATTTTTTTTCTTCCAATAAAATGAAATTAATAAATTTTTCCAAATAATACAATGGTGTAATTTAAGATTGATAATAAATAAAAACTTATTTTGGATTGTGACAATAAAAACATTGCAGGGTTTCACATGCTTGTAAGGGTCCGAATCCCAACACACAGCTACAGTTTACAGCAGAGTTCAAAACGACGATGACAAAAAAAAAAAAAAAAAATAAATAAATAAATAAAATAAAATAAATATATATATATATATATATATATATATATATATATATATATATATATATATATATATATATATATATATATATATATATATAAAAGTTACATTGCTTATGTTGTAAATCAGTATTTTTCTAATAAAATGCAGGAACACACTATATTGCAGTGTTAATACTTTTTCCATTTGCACAACTGTAATTTAAAACCGGTGGGTGTTTTCTGCTAGTTAGCAAAGCATTAAAAAATGGTCCAAACTGCTAAATAACATAGAAGAAATTCAAATAATTGTACAGTTATGTCTCATACACTGTAAATAATCCAAGGTTCCACACAATTCATTCATGTTGTTCCAACACAATTTGACAGTTTTTGCAAATTTAAGTGGATTGAACATAAAACAATTAAGTTGCCCAACCCAAAAAAACATAAGCATTGTGTTGGTTCAACTCATATTAAATAAGTAGTTTGAAGAAGCACCAAATGTAATTTAAGTGTATTAAATTACCACTAAAAACTAAGACTACAAATTCCCTCAAGATAGAAATGTACTTTAGCGGCCGTTTAATAAATGTTCAGTGATATCTTCAAAATATGCTCGAATGTTTTTGCTATATACAGTAGTTTTGATAATGCAATTATTATATAGTGAATACCATAATATGTTAGCATGTGTAGAAAGGATTAATGTTAGATTGCACCCTGCTGAGCCGTACGTGAACAAACTTAAAGCATTAAACTTTCCTGCACAAGGTTGAGTAATAATAATAAAAATCCTAGAATGCTCGATTACATAGTCATAATGTCTTTTTATTTGACTGAATAAATTAGATGCCCGACCCCTTCCCACAAATAAAACAAAGTATGTGCAAGTACCCAGCTGCAAAGTACCAGAACTAAATAGAAACAAAGACAGGACACAAAGGCAAACAAACAGGCGGGGTGGTGATTACAGCACTCCAGAAAACTATGTAATATCAGTCTGAATATCAGTTCCTCTGATTCAGTCTTTAGCAATGAGGCCCTCCCAGAAACATTATTTATTGGCAATAAAAAGAGTGAATAGTTCAGGCCTTTAAAGTTTGAGTAAGAAAGAAGAGCACCATGGTGGCCCTTTAAGCAGAAAAAAATGACACCAACATAAAGACACAGACATATGCTTATAAACATGGCAGAGGGTGTGAAGTCATTTAGACATGCGAGATCTGTAAAAGCGGATCATCAGAGGACATCCAGCCACAGCCAATATCATTCACAGAACGTCACTACTTAGCATTTGTGCAAAAGTACTCTAGCAGTTTCACTGGGGCAGTAAAAGGTTTCAGGTAGCACCTTCAAGGTACATACCGATGTTTTAAGATATTACCATAAGGCGAACCTTTTAGGTTATGTAAGATACTAATAAAACCTTTTTAGGAATAGATAAAACACAAAGTAGGCTCTAAAGAGACACTCAGCTTTTTTGTTTTTTGGAAATAGCTTATTTTACCACTTCCACAAAGTTAAACAGTTTAATTTTACTATTTTTTAATCCATTCATCTGATCTCCGAGTCTAGCATAAGCACGTTGAACTTAGCTTAGCATTAATCATTGAATTGGATTAGACCATTAGCATCTTACTCAAAAAAGGAGCTTTGATTATTTACCTATTAAGCTTGACTCTACTGTAGTTTCATCGTGTACTAAAACTGACGGAAAATGAAAAGTAGCTATTTTCCAGGTTAATATGGCTAGGAACTATACTAGCACCCCAGCTTAAAAATCAAGGAAATTTGCTGTAGTACCATGGCTGCAGTAGGTGCAATGATATTATCATCCCCTGAAAAATAGTCCTGTTAGGTAACAGCGATGTGCAAGATCTTGGTACAGCAACAAAATCCCTTGATTATTAAACCAGAATGACAGCACACTTCCTGGCCATAATGACCTAGAAAATAGTCTTATTACATGATAGAACTACAGAAGAGTCAAGCAATAATTAGGAAATTTTGGCTTTTTTGAGCAAGATGCTAATGGTCCAATCCAATTCAATGATTTATGCTAAGCTAAGCTAAAAATGTTCCTGCATTTATCAAGATCAGCTGAATGGATTAAAAAGGTAAAAATGAACTGTTAAACTCTAGGTGACCTGTGAAAACGAACCTTTTTCCAAAAGAGTGGCGTGTTCCTTTAAGGGTACTGCTTCAGTGACAAGCCGTTACACATCTAAAGCTACTATTTTGCACTTTTTGTCTGACAATAAAGAAAGGCAAAACACAGCATGGTTGGCCAGAAACTGCTTACAACTCCTTTTTTTTTTCCAAAGTTGCAAGACTCACAAAAAATATTTCCTGTGAGATTCTAGGGAAAGGCTGCTACTGGAGTAGGGCAACAATGTCACACGAGTATGTGGTGAAACAGCTTTGGTGGTTTGTGCTACAATAATATTTTAGCATCGGGGTGATGATTAATAACAGTGGAGACTTCCTCTTTACACACTCTAGTACAAAGCCAGCCTGACTGGTGCAAGGAGTTAAACCCTGCAGAGTTTCAGTCATATTCACAAACATGTTTGACAGAATCCCAATGCGTTCAAGACAGATAAACATGACAGTATGTTACCACACTGAAATAGAAAGTGTATATGTAACAAGAAAGAACACCAACGAAGAACACAAAGACTGTAAACGTACTAAAAAATCCTCCCGGTCTGGGTTAGTATAACTCACAACATACATATATAAATAGAAAGACCACGCTTGCATCTTTACAGGACATGACAATACGATAATAGACCACATTATTTAAAATGTTAACGTCTCTGTAGAAGCACAAGATCCAGAGCAGATCTATAAAAGAATAAGACCTTAAGTCCAGATCTAAACCACAACCAATGCTAATAGTCACTATTGAAGATGACTGAAGAATTATGGGTGTGATTGTGCAATCACAATAGACCGACGAAGAGACCGTGAGGGATGCCCGAAATGCCCAATGCTGAGGACAAATGAGCACGAGACTGGAATCCATAAATAACAAATAGACACAACCCGGCTGATTCATCATGATTCAGAAAGTACTGAATGAGTAAAGATCATATCCCAGACTTTTCTCCTTCTCTCTGAAAGATAGTCGATTGTCAAAGTCACTCACTTTGTGAAGGTCATTTTTGGGGGAGGAAAGAGAAGAGAGTGAGAGACAGGCGGAAAGATGAGCTGGCAGCAGCAGTCAATACAATCTCCATAACATGGCTTTCCTTTAGTGTAACAAAGTCATTTTTTTGAGTCCCCATGAGTCACATTCACACGCCTTCAGTCAAATCTGGCCGGGAATATTCGGATTTGGCATTACAGCACTCTGATCCAGAGTTAAAAACCAGAGAAACGTAGGGTTTCAAGTAGCATTACAGATGCTACACTGAAAAAAGGATGAGGTTCGTAAGGGTTAAAGTGTAAATATTAATGCTTCCAAAGCCACACAATCAGGGGGCGTAGATAAGCTGACACCCATTCCTCTAAAGCAGGAACAGAAGTACAGCGTAACATACAGGCAGTGTCTGTGCAAAACAGGCACTATCCAACAGTGCCAAACTTTCATCACTGAGACATGTTTGTGTAGTGTGGCCCAAAAACCTCTCATAATTCCAGCCACAAACACACCCCAATTGTTTGTTTCTTTTTTGTTTTGTTTTGTTTGTTTGCTCCAGAACCACCTCAGACGACACCTTGTTCTGTTGTCTTCTTCCTCAGTCTTCGTCGCCTGCCATCAGAAACCCCAGGATGAAGTCGTTGGCTTTCTGGCGATCATGTTGCGTCTGTTTGCCAGCCAGGTTGGGAGGCGGTCGGATGAGGAGGCTTGCGAAGAGAGTAGCTACACAAGAAAAGACACACGATAAGTAATATACCTGAATTTACGCATGTGATGGTGATGGAGTAAATCTGACTCACCTAGGAGGTTGGCGTTTAGGTTGTTGTCAATAGAGTGTTTGAGTAATTCTCTCAAGAAGGCCATCAGGTAGCGGAACACATTGCGATGGGCTCGTGGGAGCTGGGATATTAGCTGAAAAGAAGAAAAATAACTGTTTACGCGCTTTAGATAATTGCCATAAGAGCATTTCAGTTATAACGTAGAATACAAACATAAATACTGAATTTCGATGAATCATTTGATTGACTTGAGTGCTCAGCATAATAGAGTACAACCCATTTTTTAAAAAATTACTTTTATCCATTTCTCAGTGAATATAGGTAATATATAGAGGTGCATTTGAACAAAACAGATTTATTTAACAGACATATTTATTAAAATAATATTTTAGTCTCAGAACATCTTTAGAAATAGAAAGACAATACATTTAAATTCATGCAAAATATTGCAATAAACCACAAACTACAACATTTCAACTAAATTGTATAAATTTTTGTTTCTCTTGATTTTTTTTTGCTATTTTTAAAACTGCTATTTAATATCTTTCTATTATTTAATTTATGAACCATCAGCACAAGTTATTTTGTTAGATTTGCTCCAGATTTGGCTTCAGCACTGACTAAACTAATGTATATGCACAAATATAATATCGTAAAGCTTCCTATAGAAAATACTAATTTAAATGAGAGATTTGTGAGGGGTGTACATATATGCTGAGCACTGTACACTATTAAAAAGGCTGAGTGGTTAATTCATGTATACACTTTGCCTTACAGATTATAGAATATTTATAAATGCTGATGATAGTGTATTTTTATTTAATGCCATGTTTGCAACAAAGGCTATTTTCATGGCAAAACAAATCACTAATGAATATACAATTAAAAACAACTAACAAATGAATACATGTATTAAATAAGATTTTTACCGCTAATACATTATTAAAAATTGAAAAAAAATGTTCAAGTGACACTGTTGAATATTTCTACTGAAGGATTACTGTATCAAAAAAGCAGTAATACAGTGACAAATTATTATTTTAGTTTTTTATTAGAAGCAATAGAAACTTGAAATTATGAAATTAGAAATCTCTGACAGTATCATATTTTAAAAAACGAATATCATTGACCGCAAAAATATGAAAAAAGTACATATAAACTGTATTTTTATGCGAGTGTGTTCATGAGTTTGTTATATTATTGTCATCATATTATTTTCATCATTTGGAACATTTTTACCCTAATTTTGTACATCAAATTGAAGTTTTTATTTTTGTTTTTTTGCTATTGGAGGTCATAAAAAAATCACAAAAATAAATAATCCACCACTGAAATGTAGTTGTGTTGAGTATGTGGCAAATTTATTTTATACAAAATGAGTGATAACATGAAACAACAAGAACTGAATCATGTACTCGTATGTACCTGCTTGCAGAGACGGCTGTCATGAGAGCATTCGAGACAGCGCTGAAAGAGTTCATAACACAACACGGGTTCAGGAAGAGCCTCCAAGAAGATCAATAGAGCTTCAGCAACCGAGTGATTACAGCCAGCTAACCAGCAGTCAAGGAGAACCACAGTGAACAGCAAGAATGCACATTTCATCCACAGGAGAAGAAAATATGGCTGTGTGCAAAAGGCAAAGACTAGGAAACAAAAAAAAAAAAAAAAAAACAGGCACACAGTGTCTCTAGGGACCTCGTGCACCATTACTGTAAACCAGAGCTAACATTCTCGGTCTCCCAGAAGCACAGGGAAACAATGTGTGGGAGAGTCCGGCCAGTCAGAGTGGTTTTAAAGGAAGCCACTTGGTCACATTCATTGATGTGACAGGCATTTACATTTCTATGCTAAGTAACTCTAAGAGCCCTTAAAGGGGTTTGTGCAGACTACCAGACGGTAAGCTGTCTGCTGGGAAAATCTCTTGTCCCTTCTATATATAAATATATTTTATGAGCTTTTGGTGGGAAAGGATACGGATGGAATCAGGAATGCTGGTGTCCAAGCAGTCAATAATACTTTGTAGCTCGTCTTGCAGGCCAGGGGTCTGGAAAAGGTCCTCCTGTAGCAAAAAAAAAAAAAAAAAAAATCAATCAATCAATCAATCAATCAATCAATCAATCAATCAAATGAGTACTTATGATTGATCCCTGGTGCATTCATGCGTTATTTTGTTTACCTGCTGGCAGGCCTTGGTGTAGAGGTGATTAACAAGCAACCAAACCTCTTTGGGAATCTTTAGAGGTTTATCTTCTGTTCCAGCACTGTCCAACAAGAATGTCATCCGGGCTTTCTCCTGAGAAATCCAGAAATGATTACTGTCCTAAAGAGCTATATTAGAAATTTAAAAGGAGAGCCCTAAATATTTGGTAGCACTATACACAAATACATGCACAAAGTCCAATGCTTAGTTGTTGTGAACTAGTGCATATTTTAAGAAATTTTTACAAAACTTGAATGCAGTGTGTAAAGTTTTAACACAATTTGTAATGTAATTTGTATGACCCTATCTTTATAATTATAATTACAATTGCAGTGCTTCCCACACAGACTATACTTAGGCAGGCCGCCCAAGTATATTTAGTGACACGTTTTATTTACTATTATTATCATCATCCTTTTACATTATTTTGTATCTGCCTAATATAACCAAACAACCGTGATCGATAAAGTAGTGGAAAATCCTCTCTCATTTACCCGTTTCGTTCTGTGACCTGTCAACACTGACACAAACAGTCTCACTTGCTCTGTAGATACACAGAGATGGCCAGGGGTTTCTAAATCTCCTAAAATGTTTGGGATTCTATTTTACTTTCTAGAGCGAAGATTAATCATAGAAATTTTTGCATTAGGCTACCTTTTTACTAAAGCCTACTTTCGCTTGGCTTTGCAGATGACTGCGCACACATAGTTGCAGTTCAATAATTCACTCTTGAATCTAAACGAAAATTTACTTTATATTCAGAGAGGATGAATTGGCTGCAAAATAGCCTATATGTAAACCATTAGTTAATCAACACATTTGCGTTAATTAAATAATCAACACATTATAATCTTGCGATAGTTATAATTTAGAGATACTGTTTGCTTTCATTCCTTTTTCTGTCATTTACTTTTCCCCTTGCTGATTATTTTATTAATTTGACGATGTTAATATATTACATAGGCTACTTGATATACAAATCTAAAATGCTTTGGCATTCAAGTTTGCTTTGAACTAGAAAGAGCGAGAAGCAGATTTGACCTGTCAGTGGGAGCACATGGCTCCTGAAAAGCAGAAAAATAAGAGAAATAGTGGATGTCATTTTGTATTTCAACAGTCTTTTTTTTTTTACTTAAACCTATTGAAAAGTAGCAGTGTATAAGAGTGTCATAATAAATACAATTATTGTTTGTAATTATTGTTTGTCACATATACTTAACTATTTATGGGATGCGAGTAATCCGGTTACCACCGCAAGTATAATTCAAAGTAGTGGTAAGCACTGATTTGATTTAGGATTTTTTATCCTCTTCACTGTCAACCAGTTTTACACCAAATCAAATCATCGCAGCAAAAAATAAATAAATAAATAAAATTATATATATATATACATACATTTTTTTTTAAACTTTTTTGTAAAAAAAGATAAATTAAACTATTTTACACAAATTTGGTAAAATTTTAGAGTACATTTTTTAGTTTATGTTTTTTATTTTAATTTTAAATCTCCTATGTTCACCAATGTTGAATTTTTTTTAATAAAATATAGTAAAACTGTGAATATTATTATAATTGTAAACAAATGTTTTCTATTCGAGTGCAAATTACAACATTTAAAATGAATTACATTTGTGAAAAGTGCTTTTAAAAATACAATTATTAAAAGTACGGCTTGAAGAACAATGACTTAGTTTAAAGAATATAATATAGACCCCAATTTACTTTCAGTTACCTTTTCATTTTTTAAGTAGTAAAAAGAAATTTGAAATAGTGGTTTATGTATGTAATTATGTTCAGCATGTTTTCTCCTCAGGAAAAAAACATAATAACAAAAAGCAAACGTGAGAAAACAGCTCATTTAAATAAGCTCTGCGATTCCAGGAAATATTCACGTAATGTTTATTAATATAGCACTGCATGTGGTCACACTAGTTTGTTCGTCGTGGTTCTTCGAAAAAATGGGGCCTTCAATGTATCCCTCTAACATTGAGTCACAAGATAACATTCCTCTCTTTCATTCACACACAGAAACATGTTATGCTCAGAAAAGTGACAGCCTTGAGACCCCTAAACAACATGAGCGAAGTCATGCAATTAGTAGGAATGAATTTCATGCTGAGCCACAGAGGCGAGATCAGAGTCCAAAAACAACTCTGAAGAACAGTCCGAATTACAAACACGGATTTGTGAGGCTGGTTTCACCATGCTGTGAGCTGTTTCCTCTCTCGTCTAATCTAATATCGCTGAGGAAAGGAGGACCAGAATTCAAGCTGAGAGATTCAAGTGATTTTCCTTAGTCTGAACCAGCAGAGTGACTGAAGCAAGCTGACCAGTGGGAACAGCAAAGCACATGGAGATAGTCATACTGGGACAAACGTTTGAGAAAAAAAAAAAAAAACAGCTACTGTTGCCTCAAACACACCCTAATAATCGCAACTGTCCTATTGCATGACCTAATGAGTCTTTTCTGTAAATGAAGGTGGACTTTACCTTTTCCATGCAGCTATCCTCTCCCTGAGAATCATGCAGACCCATATTGATTGGTTGAAAAGGAGTGGTCAGAGCAAGAAAGAAGTAAAGGTAGGAGAAAAAAGGAGACAGAGAGACATTGCGTAATCAGTGAAAAGAGTTTTGCATAATCATAGATAAGCGGCTTTTGGCTTCCCATGGCGATCAGTAGATAGACAGAAAGAGAAAATAACTAAAAAGAAGACAGATTACTTTCTAAATTAAAAACTAATCATAGTTTGAGAATAGAGTGAAGAGTGAAATTGATATCCCCTCAGTGAAGATGTGTTTAGTCCTTAGAACAAAAATGGAGGTCAATATATGGCTACCATTTAAAAGAGTTCCCTCAAAAAATGAAAAACTAATCATAATTTGAGAATATAGTGAAGAGTAAAATTTATCCCACACTTCCATAAAATCAGTGAAGACACGTTTAGTCTTTCTCTTTGGCAAAATGAAACCAAAGATTCTATTAAAAGTGCTTTCAGAACACAAATGAAGGTCTAGATATGGCTACCATTTAAAGGGATAGTTCACGCAAAAAAAAATGTAAAATGAATTATAATTTGAGAATATAACGAAGAGAGAAATTGAACTCCCCTTCCATGAAATCAGTAAAGACACGTTGCCAAAGCTGCCAAAAGGAAGCCAAAGATTCTATTAAAAGTGCTTTCAGAAGAAAAATGGAAATCAGTCTATATCTGGCTACCATTCAAAGGGATAGTTCACGCAAAAAATGAAAAATTTGAGAATATAGTAAGGAGTGAAATTGATCCCCCTTCCATGAAATAAGTAAAGGCACGTTTAGTCTTTCTTTTTGGCAAAATGAAACCAAAGATTCTATTAAAAGTGCTTTCAGAAACAAATGGAGGTCTATATCTGGCTACCATTTAAAGGGATAGTTCACACAAAAAATTACAAACTAATTATAATTTGTGAATACTGTGAAGAGTGAAGACTCATTCCCTTTCATGAAATCAGTGAAAACACATTTCCAAAGTTGCCAAAATGAAGCCAAAGATTCTATTAAAAGTGCTTTCAGAAGAATAATGGAAGTCAGTCTATATCTGGCTACCACTTAAAGGGATAGTTCACGCAAAAAATGAAATATGAATTATAATTTGAGAATATAGTGAAGAATGAAATAAATCTCCTCTTCCATGAAATCAGTTAAGACACGTTCAGTCTTTCTCTTTGCAAAGAGAAACCAAACATTCTATTAAAAGTGCTTTCAGAACACAAATGGAGGTCTCTATATGGCTACCGTTTAAAGGATAGTTCACCCAAATGAAAAAAGAAATATCATTTGAGAATATAATTAAGACTGAAATTGATCCCCCCTTCCACGAAATCTGTGAAGACACGTATAGTCTTTCTCTAGAGGTTCAGCTGCCAAAATAAAGCCATTTTAAAAAAAAAGTGCTTTCAGAACAAAAATGGAAGTCAGTATATATCTGTCCACCACTGAAAGAGATAGTTCACCCAAAAAATGAAAAACGAATCATAATTTGAGAATAGAGTGAAGAATGAAATGAACAGAGTGGTTTGCATGATGAATGCATGAATGCTACTGAACAAGTTGTATATAATTATAACATTCTCTCTCTAGCAAAACTGGAAAGTTCTCTCTTTTGCAAAATCTCAAGGAAAAATTCCTCACCATTATCTGTCACTTCCATCCACAGACAAAAATTTGATAAAACCACTTTTACTTTTGTATTAGCTGCTACTAATCTAAGCGACTCCAGCAGTGGAATGGGCCTCACCAGGTCGATGAGTTTGGTGATGGGGATCTCACGGATAGGTTTCTTCATGCGGCACAGAGTCTCCAGAGATGTACCGAAACAACTGGGCAGGTAGTTTCCAGAGACAGTGATGAAGTAGTCTTTTCCTCTGTCCAGATGAAGCACCAGGATGTCCTCAATGTTGTCTTCACCAGAGTTTAAAAGCGTCACTGAGTCTTTACTGACATACACCTCCAAGAAGATCTCGATTTTCTCATCTGTACAGATAACATGAATATTTGAGTCAATCTGGATGATTGGACGGTCTCAGTCTTCACATGAATAAATCAGATATGTCCTCTCTACTGTATATAAGAAGTCGGCATGCAATTTTTTAAAGCATTAAAGAAAAAATGCCATCAATTTCTTGCTCAAAATACTGTGTAAAGTTGCCAGACTACATGATTGCTGCTTTGACTAATCTCAGCTTTACTATAACAGTATTCAGTTAAGATTGAAGAAATGCATTTGCCACCTCTGAGAAAATTTACTTCTGAAACACTTCTGTGCCTTTTTATTGCACAATTAGGTAAATTGTCCAATCAGGTCTTTTTTTTTATTACAAAACCCAAAAAAACAAAGAATCAAACCGAAAAATATAAAAATGATTTAACAAAATCATCAAATAAAATGTCATAACACAGATAAAGAGTTAAAATGCCATATGAGATACTTACTAGGATCTAGTACCCCTTCACAGGGCTCAGCACGTAACCAGGGCTTACAGTATTGGGAGTCATTGAGTTTGGGAATAAAGGCGAAGGTGCAAGCAACTTGTCCATCATTAGTGATAAGAAAACTCTGACGCTGCAGCTGACGGAACTTCACATTCTCAAAGGTGAACTAGTGATAAAAGAACAGGTAAAACATAAGTATTAGGCTAGAAATTCATGCTCTATCATCTGCCATTGCTCTATTACTGGACATTCAACATTACCTCAGTAATATTTCAGCATCAACGCTTAAGGGGATAGGTCACCCAAAAATGAAAATGGTCTCCCTTTACTCACCCTTTGATTTTTAAACCTTTATTTTTTCTTCTTCTGTTGAACACGAAAAAATATATTGAAATGAAAAAAGTTGGAAACCTGCACCAATTCATTGACATAGCACTGGGTTTTCCTACTGATGAAGTCAATGATTACAGGTTTTCAGCATTCTTCAAAATATCTTCTATTGTGTTCAACAGAATATCAAAACTAATTTTTGCCATTTCAGATAAATATTTTCAGTATCCAAAACTATTCAAAAGCATATTTTTGCAGGTTCCAGTTAATTCCAGTGGTCTTCTTTTAGAACGGAACAATGTGGATTTAAAACGTAATTAATTACACCAAAATTTAGTTGTCATTTACTCACCTTTTGATTTTCAAATCTTTATGAGTTTCTTTCTTCTGTTGAACACAAAAAAGATACTTTGAAAAATGTTGTAAACCTGTAATGATTCATTTACATAGCATTTGGTTTTCCTAATGAAGTATAATGGTTACAGGTTTCCACCATTCTTCAAAATGTCTACTTTTGTGTTTAAAAAGCATATCAAAACTCTTTTTTTTTTTGCCATTTCACATAAATATTTTTAGTATCCAAAACTTTACTGCATCGTATTTTTGTAGGTTCCAGCTAAATTCTGTAGTCTTCTTTTGGAACTGAATAATGTGGATTTAAAATGTAATTAATAACACAAAAATGCAAATTGTCATAATTTATTCATCTTTTGATTTTCAAACCTTTATGGGTTTCTTTTTTCTGTTGAACACACAAAAAAAGATACTTTAAAAATTGTTGGAAACCTGTAACCCTTGATATACTTAGCA
Source organism: Danio rerio (assembly GCF_052040795.2). Taxonomy (NCBI): domain Eukaryota; kingdom Metazoa; phylum Chordata; class Actinopteri; order Cypriniformes; family Danionidae; genus Danio; species Danio rerio. The sequence continues at coordinate 38,044,458 of NC_141034.1, forward strand.
TTTGTTTCCTGCGAATGAAGCCAATGGTTACAGGATTTCAGAATTCTTCCAAAGTATTCATTTGTGTTCAACAGAATAACAAAACTCACTTAAAAATACTTGATAAATAGTGAGTTTTTTTCATTTTTGGGTGAACTGTCCCTTTAATAGTCTATGTAAATTGTTAATAATAACTCTTTTATGAATAGAAAGCTTAAAATGCAGTCAATTTTTTACATCATAAATGTCTATACTGTCACTTTTGATCAATTGAATACATCTCTGCCAAAGTGTTCATTTCTGCATTCAAATCCTCCAACTTATAGAGTCCAAGTGATGAGTTTATTTGAACCATCTTTTCCATTTGTAAGCAAACTGTCCTAATGCCTCCACTCTGAAAGCAATTATGGCACACATGATTAGCCCATAACACACTCACAGTTCAGCGAAATGCTAAGATGCTGCAAACATTATTGATCCTCCTCTAATATATAGTGGGACCTCAGAAAGAATGGAGGCAGGCCAGTGGATCGATGCAGAGTGAGTTTGTCTGAGGATAGACTGCCCTGTCTGGCTCTCTGTCATTACTCACCTCCCGTCGGGTTAGGGACAAAGAGGGCAGAAAGTCATTTTCCATCCTGTCCATGTCCCGCACAATCTCTTCGAAAATCTTTTTGTAGCGTTGCTCAATCACCATCTTCACCTGCAGCACACACATAAATTCAATGTGACGCTCTCGATGCTATTATTGGAGGATGATGAAAGGAGTAAACCTCACCCCGATACTAAAGACAGAGCTGACAGGTTTGTGGTCACTGGTCTTCAGCTCCATGTGACTGCGGTAGTGAAGCTGCTTCACGTTGCTTCCCCTCCATAGGATACGGTCGCACCAAGCAGGAATGCGACACTTCCCACTGTAAATACACCACATTCATTTCATTTTTTTTTTAAACACTGTCTTTAAAGAGCCCCTATTATGGGTATTTGAAAATGACCTTCCATGCAGTGTGTAACTCAGCAGTGAACTGAAATATCCAGCTGAAGCTTAAATCTAAAAGCGCACTTTGTATAAAAATATTGATTCATCTATTATAGAGTCGACTCATAGTGGTTCGAATGAGTCTTTAGCCGTGTCCGCGTGACATCGATATGGAACTCAAGCCCCGCCCATTTGTTGCACGAGCAGACCTGGGGAAATTGAAATCCCTGGCCCCATCCACAAACATTGTAGAAATAAACTGAGGACTATAGCTATATACACTATACAATATAGCAGATCCCGGTTGAATCATGCCGCGAAGACGCTGTTCTCTGAAGTGTGAGGGAAATTTTGTGTTACTTTCTCTACCCAAAGATGAGGTTGTGAAGAAAAAATACCTTAGCATTATAGCCCCAGCCTTGTGCTGTGTTCCCTTTCATTTTTCAGACAAGTGCTTCAGTAATCTACATGCTTACAACGGGGGATTTTTCGGCCGTTTGTTAAAAGAAGGACCAGAAAAGACTATTGATGTATGGAACTTTGTCGGAGCCTTTCAGAAACTTTACAATACACAGTTCATGGTTTAGTTTCTTCCTCTATTTTACAAGTGTAAGTAACTAGGATTAAAACTGCTGCCTCCATGTTTTCTCTAGCTTGCAAATTATGCATTTAATTGTGTTTTGTTACTTGTAACAGCTTGTACTGTGTCTGGTTAACTCTTTATATTCTCATATTGCATCTAAAACCATGTTGAAATCGTGACGTGTGCCGTTATGTTAATGGATTAAAACTTGTTTGTGAGCTCGCAGTCTACTTCCATTTGTCGTTGCTATGGCCACCATCAGCTGTTCCTACACACGTGTGCTGCCAAGTTCAAAATATTTCAGCTTTTGCCACTTTGTGGATTAATACTGAATGCGTGTTGTGGTTAAGAATAGAGCAATATGCTGGTGTTTAACTCAATTGCTTTAATGCACTCCTACATTGGGCTCACACATACACTCTGTACTCTGACTACTTGTTTATAAGCTGTGCTGGGCATTTCCCTGTCTCAAGCCGAACGGAGTCGACTAATTGCAATAGACTGGGTCATCTGACCAATCAGCGAAGATTAGCATCGTGCTAATCAAGGAGGGGTTTGGCAACAAATGAATTAGAGAATGAATCATATGGGAGTCGTTAGTATATTAGGTAAAAACAAATGCATATTATAGGACAACTAAAATGTTTTTTGACCTTGCATGCATATCAGCCTGTTGTTGGAGACCCCCAAAACCAAAATACAATGTTTTTTTTAATGCATAATAGGGGCTCTTTAATGTTTTTCGAACTTCTGATATGTTCTAAAGAAATCAAAACCAAACATACAAGAAATGTAAAATAAATAATAATAACAAAAAATACAATTATATACGTTAATAAAAGCATGAAAATATACTAACAATATAAAAGGTACATAATAGAATAACAGTACATCAATAGCAGATGATACAAGATACAAGTTATACAGAGAAAAGATTTGTATCAGCTTCTTTCAGAAATCCTACAAAGGGATTCCATATTTTGAAAAAATTTTCCGGTTTTTCCCTGACTATATACATAACAATGAAAGAGTTCTTGCAACCATTGTTTAAAATGAGGGCTTCTTTGTATTTTTGCAATAACGAGAAATTATAAGTTTTGCATCATTTACTTAATTTTAAGAGCTTTCTACCATGAAGTGATTATTAAACAGTGTTCAGTCTCAGTAACTTTACCTTGAGTCCCACCGATCTGATTTAGCGTCATATTTGTAAGTTGGGATGAAATTGATCTCCCCTTCCATGAAATCGGTGAAGACACGTTTAGTCTTTCTCTGGAGGTTCAGCTGCCAATATGAAGACAAAGATTTTGCCATCAAAAAGACGCTTTAGGCAACCTCAAGTAAAGAAATGTGTGCCAACTGCCATTAGAATTTTAATACTGGGTTAAATAGTATAAATAGTGTTAATTGAGTTTTAAATGTGATTTATAAAATGATGTTGAAAGTATTTGTGCTTTTTGTGATCTATGTGATGTGAATGCTGATGCAATTATGTGGTGAAGCCAAAGATAAATATCAACTTGTGGACAATAAAAAAAAGAAAGTCAAAGATTCTATTAAATATGCTTTTAACAAAAATAGAAGTCAGTCTATATATGGCTATCACTGAAAGGGATAATTCCTCACCATTTAATAGGAGTGTCACAATTAATTGTTTTTTTTCAATGCACCACGATGCAGACGCAAACAATTCGGTATCGGTTCAGTAATAATCGTAATCGGTTATTCTGCACTGACATCATTTATCACATATACGTTATATGGCGGTACCTTGCTATGGCAAGGGAGGAGACCGTGTGTAGTTATAACGCTCCAACTACTTAAAAAGCAGATATCTGTGCAGGCAACGTTTTGTCTCCTCTCTTGGCTGTTACAGCAGTAACGTTACTTGTGGATCCAGAGTCAATCGCAGCCTTTTTTTGTTTAGCGCATGATCAATCATAGGCGTTTAAGAAATCCCTCAACAAGGCTCAAAAAGCAAGCGTAATAATATTTGCATTTGTTTATTTGCTATAAATCCTCATGTTGTTCTGTGTATGTACTAGAGTTTTGTTAGATACATGTTTTTTTTCAGAAGGTAAAATTAAAGGTACATATATCTGACTGCTTGTATTAAAAAACAAAATTGTATAACAAATATTGAAACAAAATAATGCTTCTAAATTATAAAATAATACAAGAATTATTGTGTTGCTAAGTAAAATATTCAATTGCTTTTGGAAAGCATCATCAATGCACCGAGATATCGAATCCATGGCATGATTCTATCATAACGGAACCGAACCATGAGACCAGTGTAGGTTCACATCCCTTCCATTTACCCATAGTGGATCCAATCCTTCATGAATTTCTTTCTTCTGTTGAACACTATAGGATATCATGAAGAATATCAAACCAGTAGCCATTGACATCCATAGTAGGAACAACGAATTGTTCAAATACTATTGATGGATGCTTTCCAACATTCATTCAGTCATTCGTTAATTTTCTTTTTGGCTTAATCCTTTTATTATTCAGGGGTCGTCATTGTGAAATGAATTGCCAACCTTACCAGCATATGGTTTACGCAGTGGATGCCCTTCTAGCTGCAACCCAACACTGGGAAACACCCATACACTCTTGCATTCAATCTGGCCAATATAGCTTATTCAATTCAACTTTACTGCATGTCTTTGGACTGTGGGGGAAACCAGAGGACCCGGAGGAAACCCTTGCAACACGGGGGGGAAAAGTGCAAACTTCACACAAAAACGCCAACTGATCCAGCCAGGGCTCGACCAGCAACCTTCTTGCTGTGAGGCAATCGTGCTAACCACTGTGCCACCATGCTGCCGCTTTTTCAACATTCTTCAAAATATTTTCCTTGTGTTCAACAGAAGAAACTCAAACATGTATGGATGTTGAGAATTTGCTGTTTTATGAGTGAACTATCCCTTTAGATAACAGCCAAATATACACACATAAGAAAAAGATGAAGCAACAAATAATAACAGATCAATACAGTTGGGTGCATAACTAAAACAAAACGGTTTAATTTTAAATATTAATACCATATTTTGTAAAAAGAAAAATAAACACCTTAATACTTATACTGACTTATACTCTAAAGCAACATGTATAAAGCAATAAACACGAGAAAAAAAAACATGCAAAAGTTATATGCCTGAGAACATATATGGTCTCACCTGGTCATATTCCTGTAGTCTCCGTAGCTCTTTTTCAGCAATAAGCCTTTTTACCTCCCCTGCATCAGGCAAGCATAGCCTGTAGTTGAGATCTCCAAGCCAAATCACCACACTTGGAGGAGAAAATATAAGCATTTAACAAATTTATTTTAAGTCCATTAAAAGTTTTGTCCACATATAATGAGCAACCGATGAATGACTGGAATCTTGACACTCACTCATGTTTCACTATACTGACAGGCGGGTATTCCAGCAGGTGGAAACTCATGCGGGCACAGATGTCTTTGTAGTCCTGGTTTCGCCGCTCAAAGTCATCCACATGAGCTGCCAAGTGAGAGTTTACAAAGCAGAAGCTGGTATTGTGAAACACAAAGCGCACTGCCACTCCTCCCTTGTTCCCCTATAGTCACAGAGTAATAAATGTGGGTTAATCTGATCAGGTAACTGACACTGATACACTCATTTAAGGCATGTATCTTTTCATTTGTGGTCATTTCATCTCAATTGTGTAAGGGATAACATAAATTATACCATATCTAATACAAATATAACAATGGAGACTTCCTCTTAACAAACCACTTCCTATTGTAACAAATCTAAACATACCATTTTATTCATGAGGCCAGTTCCCACAGACTCAGAAGCGATCTCTCGAATTTGATCTTTGTGCTCCTTTTTGATATACACCACCAACATCATGCCCACTAGGCGGATAATACGAACCTGAAGACAGCATGCAGGGTGTTCAGCAAATGTTTACCACTTTCTTTGGCCACCAAATGATTACAAGCAGGACATTTCAGTTGGTATTCACTGATCACCTGAATGTATCTGGCTTTTTGATGGAGGCCTCTCTCTACTGCATCAACCCATAACTGTTCTTTGGATGAGTCCATATAGAAAAACGCCTCTGTGCTCAGGTCCAGCTCCTGAAATCTGACAAATAACAGAATAAGCTGAATAAAGCACTATAACAGACAAACTTACAATACACAATGTATAGCGCACAATTATTTATTATGAAAGGGGATGCACAATATATCGGCGACGACATCATTATAAGCCAATAAATTCTATTTTTAATGATATTGTTATCGATCCTATATCAAAATTAGGCCGATATCTTAAAGCCGATAGATTATGTAATTGTACAGAACTGCCTGCCTTGTGCATGCGGGGGTCGAACTTAAAACATAAAAACAGGTAAAATGTGATATAAAAGAATGAAGAAGAAGAGAAAAACATGATAGTGCAATCTGTCGGATGCAGCACAGTGCTCATTCAGTAAAGGCACAGCTAAACAGATGTGTTTTCAGTCTTGATTTGAATGTGCCTAATGTTGGAGCACATCTGATCATTTCTGAAAGCTGATTCCAGCAGCGAGGCGCATAGTGGCTAAAAGCCGATTCACCCTGCTTTGACTGAACTCTTGGAACTTCTAGTTTATATGATCCTAATGATCTGAGTGATCTGTTAGGTTTGTATTCAGTGAGCATATCTGTAATGTATTTAGGTCCTAGGCCATTTAGTGATTTATAGACCAGTAATAATACTTTAAAATCTATTCTGAATGTAACTGGCAGCCAGTGTAAAGACCTGAGGACAGGTGTGATGTGTTCTGATTTTCTGGTTCTTGTTAGAATTCTGGCTGCAGCATTCTGGATGAGCTGTAACTGTCTGACTGTCTTTTTAGGAAGACCAGTGAGGAGTCCATTACAGTAATCCACCCTGCTGCTGATAAAAGCATGAACAAGTTTTTCTAAATCTTCACTAGAAACAAAGCATCTGATTCTTGCAATATTTTTGAGATGATAGTATGCTGATTTACTGACTGCTTTGACATGACTGTTGAAACTCAGATCTGACTCAAGAGTCACACCAAGATTCTTGACCTTATTTTTTGTCGTTTGACCTTTAGTGCCAAGGTACGCATTTACTTTGAGAACCTTATCTCTGTTCCCAAACACAATCATTTCAGTTTTCTCTTTGTTTAACTGAAGAAAGTTTTGGCACATCCAATTGCTCATTTCATCAATGCATTGGCAGAGGGTGTCAATGGGGCTGTAGTCATTAGGCAGTAAGGCTAGGTAGATCTGAGTGTCATCAGCATAGCTGTGGTAGGAGATTTGGTTCTTTCTCATTATTTGGCTCAGAGGGAGCATGTAAAGGTTGAACAGGAGAGGAGCCAGAATCGAGCCTTGTGGGACTCCACACGTCATGGGTGTCCACCTCGACCTATGGTCACCTATACTGACATGGTAACCTCTACCTTCAAGGTAAGATCTAAACCATTTGAGGACCGTGCCAGACAGCCCAACCCAGTTTTCCAGCCTATCCAGAAGTATGCTGTGATCGACAGTGTCAAATGCAGCACTGAGATCCAACAATACCAGCACTGTTATTTTACCTGAATCTGTATTTAGGCGTATATCATTGATTATCTTTATAAGAGCGCTCTCTGTACTGTGATGTGCTCTGAAACCAGATTGAAAATTGTCTAAACACCCCCTGAAGTTTAAGAACTTGTTAACCTGGTTAAAAACAACTTTTTCAATGATTTTACCAATGAAAGGGAGATTTAAGATTGGCCTGTAATTGCTCAATAGGGTGTTATCCAGGTTGCTCTTCTTCAAGAGGGGTTTAACAACTGCAGTTTTAAGTGAGGTTGGAAAAATCCCTGAGAGAAGTGAAGCATTTACCACTTTTAGAAGATCCATTTCTAAACAGGTAAACACCGATTTGAAGAATGATGTGGGGAGCGTGTCAAGACTGCAGGTTGATGTTTTCATAACTTGCATAATTTCTTCTAAGATTTTGCCGTTAATTGCCATGAAATCAGACATAATGTCTGACTTCTCAAGTTGTGGTTGAGCTTGTTTGATATCGACACAACTTAACTGATTGGATGAGCTGATTGCCTTTCTGATATTATTAACCTTATCAGTGAAGAAATGAGCAAACTCATTACATTTGCTTTCAGAGAGTAGCTCACTTGGAATCCGACTGGGGGGGTTTGTGAGTCTCTCTATCGTTGCAAAGAGTGTGCGAGTATTATTTAAGTTGCTGTTTATAAGGCTTGAAAAGAAAGTCTGTCTAGCAGTGTTTAGTTCCATATTAAAGGCATGAAGACTGTCTTTATAGATATTATAATGGACTACTAGTTTCGTCTTTCTCCACATACGCTCAGCTTTTCTGCACTGTCTTTTCATCATTTGTACTCTCGGTGACCTTGTCCAAGATCCCTTTTGCCTGCCAGTCAGCTTCTTGACTTTAACAGGAGCGATGTCATTTATGACATTCTCAATTTTAAAGTTGAACAAATCAAGGAGAGAATCAACAGAATCTGCAGATATACTTGGTGCTAGCGATATGGCCTTCATAAACTGCTCACTGGTGTTCTCATTTATGCATCTCTTTCTGACAGAGACAGATCTGTCTTTAATAGCTGGAGTGATCAATATATCAAAAAAGATACAGAAATGATCAGATAGTGCCACATCCTTAACAACAGTCGATGAAATGTGTAAACCCTTAGTTATAAGTAGATCAAGAGTGTGTCCACGATTGTGTGTGGGTCCTTGAACATGCTGAGTCAGATCAAAAGTGTTAAAAACAGTCATCAGTTCTTTTACAGCATTGATTTCTGGATTATCAATGTGAATATTAAAATCCCCAGCAATACTAAAATAATCAAATTCAGAGGTTACAATTGATAACAGCTCTGTAAAATCCTCAATAAAAGCTGGAGAATATTTTGGAGGTCTGTAGATAATGATCATATATATATCGGTTATCTGCCTCCAAATCTAAAGAAATTGGCTCAAAAATACATATTGGTGCATCCCTAATTATGAATAAAATACATTACAAGGATGAAATACAAATTCTGTCATCATTTACCATTCACTTGTTCCAAACCTGTATGATTTCCTTCTTCTGCTGAACACAAAATAAGTTATGCTTACAAGAATTATTGTAACCAGACAGCTGATGTTACCCAATAACTTCTATTGTAGTAAAAACTACAATGAAACTCATAACGAACAACCAACTTTTTGATAACATAATGGAAGAACTGACATTTATGTTGAGGATGAAAACAGATATTTTCAGGAAGAGTTGGAAAAAAATGGTTGATATATAGGCAATATAAAGACAACCACATTTAAGTGAATTTTAATTGGAAGATATATAACAATCTCATATGTTTGGCTTGTTAAATGTGTTAATTTTATACTTTTTTACTTTTGTTGTTACTTTTTTCTTTTCCCTTTTTCTTCTCATTTTTTCTTTTCTTTATTTTACTTCTAAAGTTTATGTGATGTATATATAGGTAATTATGTATGTGCATAGTGATATGTATGTATGAATGTAATGATGGCATGTTTTTTTTCTTACATATACATACAGCAGTATTTTTTTCTGTTTAACAGTAGAAAATAAACTTCTGTAAGTTTGGAAAAAAGTGGAGGGCAAATAAAAATGCTACAAAATTGCAAATAATAACAATTTACTATTTAAAGATGACACAACTCGCATGGAATTCTGGGTATAACAGTGTTCTCAGTTCATGATGTGACACTCACCCTAGTGCATAGACGTCAGGAGGGTCTGGGTCAGAACTGAGCCAGGGCCCAAGACTGCTGTCAGGGGACTGACCATTTACATTCCACGTGCCTACGAAGAACCTGTCAAATAGAGGGATTTAATCAATCACCTTAAAGCGGTCAAAACAAAATCACTGATGTTACGTTTACAGTAGACCTGGGTGATAATCCTAAAAGTTCTATCATCAGTAGTAAATCTGCTCTAAAGGCCAGAGGGCCCACAAAAAAAGAAATCCAGTAAAACTTCATAGCATTTGACTATAAACATAGAATTTAAATCCTTTCATTAATTCAACATGACCAACAAACAGGAAAATTTTAGTTTAAACACTTAACTGAATTTATGAAATCAATTGGAGGTAGAAACGCTGTCACGTGGTGTTTTCATTTGCAGCATTAACTACACAGAGCCGTAGTTCACTGACAAGCGATGCAAACTGCTGTTATTATCACAGAGCGATTATTTTAATATCATTTTCATCCAAATATGCAGATTTCAACTTTAAAAGCTATTTTGCATCCTTAGTCAAAAAAAACAACTCTGTGTAGTAAATGCTGCTTCAACTCCATGTGCTGGATGTTTACAAGAGCTGACTTTACTGACAAAATGCACATGGAAAACTGACACTCACTTAAAGTTCTTAATGTCCACATATTCTTTCTCTTTCTTGCTGAGGCGATACTTGAGCAAACCTTCTCTTGACCCTGCATGGCTGCTCATCATGGCCTGTCTTATGGTGGAGTTGGACGGGCTTTCAGACCAGGAAACAGATCGGTCTACAGACTGAAATCTGCAATGACAAGGAGCACAACATTTTAAAAACAGTTTCTGAAAATCCATAAGTTTCTGCATTTAAGACCAGTAGCACTTACTCATTTCTGACAGGTGTGGCATTTTGTACAGATGGTGGCCTTTCTTTGGTAGCTGGGCCTGTCAATGATGTATTTGTGCCTTTCCTAGGAGGAAGAGGGGGAATTGGTGGAGGTGGTGGCTCTCGTTGTGCAACTAAACGATTCTGCTTGTTCTTCTTCTCTTCCACTTTTAAAACGTGGTTAAAGTTTTCTTCAAAGCCAAAATCTGTGGCAAGCGAGCGGGTGGAATCTGCAGGTACAGAAAGGGTCACTGAGTTTCCACAAGCAACTACTGTGATATATGTATGTCCCTGTAAACCAATGCAAATATTGTAATGTTCTTGCATTATGTATGCCATTTTTATACCTGTGTTTGAGGGATTTGCTAAAGTGCTGTTGTTGATGTTGTTTGAGAAGGATTTGGAGGTTCCTCTCTGAGGTGGAACTGGAACACAGTCTTTAACTGGAGCAGGTACAACTGGCTCCATCTTCCTGGGCAGTGAACTCCTCTCAGCTAAAGGTGGACCAATTCAACATTAATGTTTCAGATCTGACTTGATGCATTAAACCAATTGAGAAGAGCCTTTTATATGCATTTAACAGATAAAACATGCTTTTAAACTCAATGACAGTTGGTTGGTATGGCCAGCAAGAATTTATTAGAGTTAACAGTACATGAAAATGTCTGTTCCAGCATTCTTACATTTTTGATGAGCCAAATCTGTACACCTAAAGTCTTAAGCAGTGTGTGAATTACAAATTGATGATCAGGGGGGGTCAACTGTTTTGGTTAGTTTGTGTAATACATGCTTCAGTCGTTTATGTATTTATTTTTAGTTGCATCTAGTTTATTAATAAAACGCATTTAAGTTTGTAATCTGACTTAAAGCATACCTGCCAACATTTGTCCCTGAAAATCCGGGAGACGAGGGGGTTAGGTTCGAGGTTGAGGTGTCTGAATAACACTGTTGGTGTTAGTAACTGTACTATGAAGCGTGTTTTAAGCAGCCGCTGCGATTATATCCTATACCAAAGTTGGTGACGAGGGGGTTTCACAGAAGGTACAAAAAAGCTGAGGTATCTTTTCTATCCTTGGCGGGGAAGTTTGGATGAAGATATGGGAGTTTTCCGGGAGAAATAACAAAACGGGAGGGTGGCAGGAGATGAATCTGAAACACTTGAGAATCATGAGAAAAACGGGAGTGTTGGCAGGTATGTTACAATATTCTCTGATGAGCCATTTCAGATGTTACTGTAGGTTAAACTACAAAACTACATCTTGTTTCGACATCCTTCAGGGGGGATCAAGCGTTAATTAGGGGGATCAATCCATCCCAAACCCCCCTGTAATTCGCACTCTGGTCTTAAATATGCTTCAGTTTTTTAGCATAAGGTAGGGTATGTAAACAGTGCAAGTGAGTGAACATTACGTGCATACTTAATGTGCTTTATATATCCTATTTTACATTTATTTTTTCCACAGGGGGTCAACACATCACCAGGCTGATGCTTCACAGTGGAAAAAAACATAGACAAAACTGCATGAGCAAATACGGTAAAAAAAAATACCACAAGTTTTAAATGAGTAGACTTCATGACTTTTAACCTTTGAAGAAAAAAGAAAAGCCATTGAAATTGGATTTTCTAGTGTTTATGCGTCACACAATTATGTCGATGCACAATCATACTTTGGGCTTCAGTCAGAGTATAAATATCCAGAGTTCTATTTCTGCTATAAATAAAAAAAATCTGTCAAAATAAACCAGATGATAAAATTTCATAATATAATATTTTTACAATTGCCCTGATCTTTAATCGACTAGACTTCAGACAAATATATAAAAAGGAGCCTAAGGCAATGGGCAACATAAGGGACAACCTAAGGCTACATTCAGTGACAACAAACTGGAGAACTCCTACAGCAGGGAGACTAAGCTTTGATTGTGGATCTATCATTGTAAACTCAAGTAAACCAACACCATAAATGTATAACTCTCAAACCGTCAGTCTGGCTTTGAGGTCAATTCTTCCAGGGAAGCATTCATTACTGACAAAGCTATAAATGTGGGTGTTGGTTACCCAGGTAAATAAATGATAAGAGTAGTTAATAAATAAGGAATGTGGCTTGATGTTTGCGGCTGCATCCTGTGCAGGGAAAATAAGGTGTATCACCTTGCTGTTTGGCCTTCGTCACATGCTCAAGAAAAGACTGCGTTTGCCCGTCATCCTGAAGCTCAAGCAGAAGCTCCGGTGTTCGTTCACCTCGCAGACGTATTCGTACTGTCTCTGTTGAGAAACAGTGTCACATTCTTACATTTAAACATTACAATTATACATTTGATTATTCAGTGAGCCCTCAATTGATTAATGCTGAATGCATTGGAAAACCTCTGCACAAAAACAATGCAAGCTACAGTATTAGCATTTCATACAAGTTCTAAAAATGAAATTGAATGGATAAGAGTAGCAATAAGCTGCTTAGGCTGAATGCTTATACAATAAGCTGCTTATGACCAGATGATGAACTAAATCATGATATGATTCAACTGCATGACTCATCTAAATATGATGAAATAATTATTAGAAACACACTTGGTTTTAATTTCAATGGTTATATAATCATCCAAACACACTACATATAGTATTTAATGTAAACCAAGAAATCAAATACACAACTAAAATGCAGAACCATTTATAAAAAATATATATATAAATAAAACTTACTGCTAATAGAGTCAATGTCAATGAGAAGAGCTTCTTCTGCCTCTAAAATGGAATATTAAAGCAAGTCAGAAACAGATTTCCAGAGGACTGTAACAGCAAATATAACACACAGTCTTCTACCTAACAGTGATAAA